>NW_011889292.1:180891-182233 GCF_000151845.1 Pteropus vampyrus | reverse complement strand
ATATTATATTATCATGTTAATCTTAGAATAAGGCTTTGTCCAGCTGTGCTTGCAGGGGCATCCCTTACTTGCTCACAAGTGCCTTGCTAAGACTCCTACTGTGTGCCTGAAGTCGTACTAGTACCCGTGGGAGATGCAGATGGTGACCGTGTGGGATTCCTTTTCTCAAAGCTCCATGACTCGCACGTGGCAGAAACTCGGTCCCAGTTGGAGGGAAGTGTGTAAAGCCTAGCTGAGGTGTGTGATGGATGACGTGTTGGGAGTTCAAGATGCAAAAGGAGACATGTCAGTTACATACAGTAGAAAAGGCATTGGGGATTGGATTTCGGGGCCAGGAAAAGGCTTTGAGTTTCACGGGATTCTGAAGAAGACAAGACCTTGGCTTTGGACAGCTGAGAAGTTGACATTTCCCCAAGGATCCTGTGGGAAGCAGCATCACAGGTTCAGACGAGGACAAACGGAAAGAAGAAAGATTCCTCTTGCAACGCGAAATCAGTGGGACCTTTTAAAACTCTGAGCGCCAAGGATTAAAAACATAAAATAAGATTCTCTTAGAAGAAAAGGCCTTTCGAGAAAGCATGGTTCCGAGGATGCTCAGATTACAAGAGTCACTTAAATCGATAAGTGATGGAAGCAAGAAGTGAGTGCAGGGAGGATCCGGATTAAGTCTTAGAATACTGAAACTCACTTTTGCTGTCTAAGTCAGCTCTTGGAGGCAGCTGAAATTCCAGGCGACGGGTCTCGGAAGGGGCCGTCAGGACCTTGTACGTTTTTACACATGTATGGACTGAGAATTCCTGGTCTACCGGAGCGGAACCGAAGTTAGTTTATTGTTTGCTTTTCTTGTCTCTGAATTGTCTTCCCAGCCTTGGCATTTTTTTCGGTTAGGTAATTCTTGTGGCCGGGCTGTCCTGTGTGCTCTGTGTGATGTTCAGGCCAGTCCCTGGCCTCTACCCACTAGAGGCCAGCACTACACTTCTCAAGTGTCTCCCAGCATTGCCACATGTCCCCCAGAGGGAAGAGAGCCTTCAGCTGCTAAACCACTGCTGGGATGTTTTCTTGACTGTTTAAGACACACACTGGTCAATCCCCAAACGAGACTTTCACAGATTGCTTTCTTGAGCTCTCTCTCTGTCTGATTCCAGAGTCTGCCCATGAGCTTTGTTTTCGCACACCACCGATAGCTCATCAGGCAAGCGAAGGGATTCTGCTACGACGCCGTCGATGCTGTGCGCTGGACTGTCAATTGAGTGAGTCTCATGAGGCTCGGGTGTGGAGGTCCACAATCATTTCGCCCAAAGAATTTTCTCAACCTTCCGTGCCGATCGAGGACACCTGGCAG
>NW_011889292.1:174076-179706 GCF_000151845.1 Pteropus vampyrus | reverse complement strand
TGAGTGAGTCTCATGAGGCTCGGGTGTGGAGGTCCACAATCATTTCGCCCAAAGAATTTTCTCAACCTTCCGTGCCGATCGAGGACACCTGGCAGGACGCGTCAGGTAGAGACACTTCCTGTCTGGTGTCCAGAGGAACATGGCTCGGGGCGATGGAGCTCATGTGGCCCAAATGCACGTTGCTGCTGAGTCCCAGTTTGGTGAAAGGGGACAATACAAGCAGCTACTGCAGACGCCAGGAGAATTCGTACCCGGGTCCTCACTGAAGTTTTAGGTCTCAGGTCCTCAACATGTCGTAATCAAGGGAGCCCGTGTCCCCTCCTCTCTTCCCCATCCTTATTCCCATGACATCTACATATGCTCCTAGGGCTTTTCTGTCACTTACCTTGGAAAGGCAACCTGTTACCGCCTCGCCAATCAAACGTAGTGTGACCCAGGTGGGGAGCGAGGTGGGCGGGGCTCCTGCGCCCTCACTGTAATTTGCCAATGTGGACGTCACCCGGCACCACCGTGTGCCCGAACCGTTAGCTCCAAGTTTTAGGTGCCCCTTTCTTCCTGCTGTGCCGGATCTATCCCAGAAAGACCTCTGTGCATTTCGCAAGAGGAATATCTCCAGGACGGCAGCATACCCACACAAAAGAAATCACAATCGCATCCGTAATGTTTCCTTAGCACAGGATTTCGAAAGCCAATTCTGGACGTGAGACTTATTTTCGTAACTGATTTCCCAGCTTTCTCTTGAATCCAAAATTTATAGGATAATCTAAAGTTTTAGGATTTGAAAAATAGCTGTGGTGATCTCTTCATTTTCTATGGTCTTTCTTATTTTGAACGGCATCAGAAATAAATATGTTTTATGGCCTTGAACTTCAAGTGGGTTTTAAGAGTCATTTACGGATATACTTCAGTTATGCTCGGGATCAAGTCTTGATGAATACCCCGCTCTGTGTGTCCCACTGCTTTATGAGGTCGGACCATCGCTACTGAATAAGAATAAGAAAGAATGTCAGGGGTTGTGATCAGAAGTTTAACAGCCCCGTCCTTGCTCTATGATGACACATGGAGAAATGGGGCCTATGGATGATGCTCAGGGAAGGTAAATATCGCTCTATTCCAGGGAATAAGCAGGGGAGTAGATGTCAGTCCATATCAGCTGACCTTAGAGCCTGAAGAGGTGAGGAAGCATTCAGCAAGCCAACCACTTCGGACGTGTGTGTTTCGGGTCACTTTTACAGGTCCGAAGCCGTGAATGTCCGTGTCTCATGTCTTCTGCGCCGCTGAGGACCGCTCACTCTCTTATGGAACAGGAAGGACTTAGAAAACTGACGTGACCCTGTGCGATCACTCTCGAATCTGCGAGTCTAGCCTCGCCTAACTCCTCTGTGGTCCAGAAGCTTACCGCCATCCGTCCTCAGCACGGCTGCACTCGAATGCTTCCCCGTGGTTGACTTCTCGGTGTATCACATACTGAATTTCTCTCTTCTCCCTCCAAATCCCCTCTGGGTCAGACTTCCTCTATTTCTTTTAATGACCTAATTAATTTCCAAGGCATTGAACTAAGAAGCTTAGAGATCCTTCCTCTGATCCCTGATAGATGTACAAGTGCATTTGTTTTTTTTTTCCTTTTTCATCCTATTTTTCAGTCTTCCTCTCATTAATTACCATTCGACCAACACACGCCAAACTCGAGCCATTGCTACCTGTCAATCACGCCACCATTACACGCTCCTTAATTATTTTCCCTGTACCGATCTTTTCCCAACTACAGTTCCAAGAGGAATTCTTCTCATTTTACTGTTTCAATACTCAATACGAACACTAGATTCTCCGCCTTTTAAATAACTGTAACATTTATTAGCGAGACAATAAAAGACTTAGATAATCTGGACCCGGCCTATCTTCCTGATCTCTGTCTCTCTGAGCTTAAAATCAACCTGCTACTATGTTATGAAGATTTAAAATCATTCAATTTTTTGACCAAAAAAGTCTCAGCCTTCCTGGATTGTCTCCCTATAATATAGTCCATGCTTCTGGATTGTTTGTTTATTGGGAGCAGACAGTGGACCTAATACTTTTTTATCTACTTCCCCACATCACCTATGTGGTACTGTCTATGCACACACATACACACACACACACACACACGCAAAAGCACACACAGCATTTGCTGAACAGCCAGCTGGCTATCTGTGAAGTTGGTGCAGTGACTAGCATATAATCTGATAAATGTTTTCTGAGGCATACCTCATCCAGTGAATTTTTTGTATTTCGTTACTTTTAACTGAATAATATGGAATTATCCCCTTGTCAAAATTACAGCTAAGAAAATCCTAAAAGATGGTATTCTAAAAAAAACCAAAAACAAACAAAAAACGCTTATTCCACAAATTAGGGAGGCGAAGTTATTTCAAATCGATAGCACATCTTTAGGGCACTGACTATGTGCAAAGTAAAATGCCTTGTAGGGAAGCCATCCAATACGCAACTGAAGGAATAACTAAGATGGATGTTTTTATACACCCTGAAAGTCCTGGGTGGGACCATCCTCATGGCTAATATTAGGTCACAGTCTGAGATTGATCAGGTCGGGGGAGACCCAGAATATGACCTTGACTCTGTCAGCAAATAGCAGCGCTCTGCCTGCCCTTGAGACATATAACTAACCATCTCCCTTAACCCACAAATAATGATGTCCGGTGAGCCAATAATTATGTCCATTATGTCACCTACTCTGGGGAAAGGGCTGGGAACTTTTTTGTTTCCATCAACCATATTAATTGATTCATCATCAAAACATTACTTCATGTAGAGCATTCTTTTCTTCCTATTACATTCAAAATGCTGAACTACTAGATTCGTGTTATAATATAAAATACACTGAATTTTTTCAAATAGGGTCCTTTTAATGACCATGCATTTAGCCAGAGGACTATCTAAAGACTCATATAATTTTCTTCTGCAAAATTCTGGCTTCTTTGGGTGCTTTTCAGTGAACCCATGTGTTCGATGACCTCCAGTTATGTGAAAGCCATAAGGACAAAAGCAAATGAGACTTGAGGCTCCGCCACAGAGTTATGTTAAAGCTGCTTTTCTTTTGGAAGATGTTCGACCACTGAGTCGGTCTGTCCTCTGGACGAAGTGAAGCATTGCCGGGGGGAGGGCGGAGAGGAACGGAAATGAGTTCCTCAGAGAATCATGACCAGCTTATCGATGCCATTTCTATAATCTGCCTGGTGCTTTGAGATCTCTCCTCTGAAAGACAGACCTGAATCCCCACTGAGTCCATCTGGATGCCCCGCTGGTAAGTCGAGCTTCATTGTCCCCTACGTAAAAGTTCCCACCGTCCTTCTGGTCACCTTGACATCAAAAAGAGTAGCCCGGATGTTACCTTGGCTGGTTGATCAAGGTCATTACCAGCGATAAGTCAGGTTGCTAGCATGACATGTCGTGAACAGAAAGACCCCTCTGATCTGCGTCCTGAAGTCTCCGACTTCAAATTCCAGGTCATAGCTCAAAAGAGAGAAAAAAAATCCTCCAGGTCAGTGTTTCTCAACCCTTTTTAAAACTATCTTTTCTAAGCAGGCTTTTCAGACTTCATTTTCCCTAATCTCTCCCAATTCCCATGTAATTTTAATACCACAGATATGCTGTTTATACCTTTTACATTTATGTCTGTGTACTGTGCGTATATCTGTGCTTTCTCAATAGCTAGACTGGGGTCCCCCCACCCCAGAATCCTTGGATGTCGATCTCCCACTGAGATATTTGCTCTAGATCAACACCATCTAATAGAACTTGCTGTGAGGAAGAAAATACGCTGTAACATGTGGTAGCCAGTAGCCACGTGTGGCTGGGAAACTGAATTTTAATTGTAAGTAATTTAAATAGTAGCACGGGGCTAGTGGCTACTGTGACGAATACCATAGTTCTAGATAGTTCAGGAAGAAATGATTAAATACAAGCAGAGAATGAAGGGTCCCCTGTCAAGTCCAACAGGTAACTAGTAAGGTTTTTGAAGAAGCATCTACCAATGCCGTGGTTCTCAACTGGGAGCATATTCACCCTACCCCACTGCACCTGCTCCCCCCCCACCCCACCCCTCACCCCCCACATCAGGAGACATTCGGCAATGTCTGAAGACATTTGGGTTTGTCACAATGGGGAGTGAGGGGTGCTAAGGGGCCAACAGCATCCGGCGGACAGAAGACACAGTGTGGCCGACGCATTACAGTGCAGAAGACAGCCCCTCCCACCCCACAAAGACGGGTCAGCCTCCGTGGGAACAGTGTCAGGGCTGAGAAACTGTGCAGAAGGCAGACGAGTTGACACTGATGCTTGGACTTTAAGCCTCTCTGAACACGTCCGAGCAGCAGGGCTGGAGAGGCTCGCGGCTTGTCGTGGTAGCTGGAAAAGGGAAGGAAACTGCCAGGCTCAAGTGAGGAATCCATCACGTCTGCCTCTTGGGATCTTTGGAGCTCTCTCCGGCAAGAATATAGATAGCACGTCAGTTAGAAAGGCCACTTACCCTCTCCGTTACGGTCCAGACAACAGGTAATGAAATGCCTGCTTCTGAAAGTCTGTCTGATTGAGGTGCCCTAATCACCCCAGGAATGCTGGGGGTGATGCCACCACAGTTGTCCGTTCAGCGTGCTTTCGGGATGGAGACTATCACCAATGTCATTTTTATGCCAGTTTGGAGAATTGAATCAGAAGGTGAGAATGACTGGTGGGAAGACATCCGGGAATACTCAAGTAAGAGAAAAACCCTACAGTTTCTAGCTAGGTTTTGGGTGACACCAACCGTGCAGAGAACTATAACAGAGCACGTTCACAAATGTTTGCATTCCAGGCCAAGGAAATCACCGAGGAGTGGCTCGCAGGGGCCTAGGATTTCTTGGAGCAGCAAAGGAAAACTTGTACCTTGTAAAGAAGGGTGCCCCTTTGCCTGCTTAAATGACAAGCAAGTCTCTTAGTGTGTCTACCTGTTTCACTTTTTGTGGTAAGAGTTAGGGTAAGCTTGGCCACTGGGGAAAAAGTGCATGGTGTATGACATTTCAGGAAAAGCGAGAGAGACAGAGAGGAAACACCAAAATCAAAGAAAATGATGACACGGAAGTGTGGGGCTCTGATTAGCGGAATCTCACGAATGTTGGACCGACTGTTTCTATGGAGAAGGGGTGCTTTTTTGTGTCACTGAGGGATCTCAGAGAAAAGATTCACGTGGAGCCCCCAAAATTAACGTCAAATCCTTTCTTGATATTGAAATTTAGTGGTCTGGGAACGAAAATAGCTACAAAGAATTTAAATCAGAAACAAAGATGCTCTCCTGGCTCACCCTATCAGCTGATCCTTTTCAACGCCATAAGCATCATAAATCTGATAACAGCACCCCAATGCTGCGCCAAAAATTCGTTCACTTTCGTAAGGCTGGATGGAATCACTTTTAGCTGTAAACACAGCTGCTGACGAAAATCTCTAGACCAAAACACGGCTCTTGTCATTCATTCTGAAGTTGTGCTAACAATTAAAATGGGGCCAGTTCCCTGGAGACATCGTTTCCCTGTTGGCTCTGTCGTTGGAGAATTAACAGCGCCCCCAGGAAAGTCGACATTTCCAGAAGAAGCAAAACC
>NW_011889292.1:170491-173401 GCF_000151845.1 Pteropus vampyrus | reverse complement strand
AACTTGTACCTTGTAAAGAAGGGTGCCCCTTTGCCTGCTTAAATGACAAGCAATTCTCTTAGTGTGTCTACCTGTTTCACTTTTTGTGGCAAGAGTTAGGGTAAGCTTGGCCACTGGGGAAAAAGTGCATGGTGTATGACATTTCAGGAAAAGCGAGAGAGACAGAGAGGAAACACCAAAATCAAAGAAAATGATGACACGGAAGCATGGGGCTCTGATTAGCGGAATCTCACGTATATTGGACCGACTGTTTCTATGGAGAAGGGGTGCTTTTTTGTGTCACTGAGGAATCTCAGAGAAAAGATTCACGTGGAGCCCCCAAAATTAACGTCAAATCCTTTCTCGATATTGAAATTTAGTGGTCTGGGAACGAAAATAGCTACAAAGAATTTAAATCAGAAACAAAGATGCTCTCCTGGATCACCCTATCCGCTGATCCTTTTCAACGCCATAAGCATCATAAATCTGATAACAGCACCCCAATGCCGCGCTGAAAATTCGTTCACTTTCGTAAGGCTGGACGGAATCACTTTTAGCTGTAAACGCAGCCGCTGACGAAAACCTCTAGACCAAAACACGGCTCTTGTCATTCATTCTGAAGTTGTGCTAACAATTAAAATGGGGCCAGTTCCCTGGAGACATCGTTTCCCTGTTGGCTCTGTCGTTGGAGAATTAACAGCGCCCCCAGGAAAGTCGACATTTCCAGAAGAAGCAAAACCCGGAAAAGCCCGTGGGAGGCAGAGTCTTAAAGGTCTTGAGGCAGAAGAAAGAGATCAAAAGGGAAGACTTTGCCTGAAGAGAGCTGCTCGTTTATTTTTCTTACTTTAAACTTTTTTTTATTATAAGGATCCATCAAACTTTATGAGAAACAATGGAGTTTTCCCCAAGGTAAACCAGGAAAAAGTCGCCAGCTACAGCGGCTTTTTTTTTTTTTTGGGTAAGTAGGCGCTTACACGCATCATACTGCGATGGATAAGAAACACAGCTACAGGAAGCGAACGTGGTCGGGGCTTCTGTAAATGACTACAACTCTCTAAGAAGCCAGCGTGGAAATATGTATCCACATGCCTACATTCCTATACCCTTTGATACAGAGTTATCATTTATATGACTCCATCCTAAGCAGTCATATAAATGAAAACCACTGGGTACGGACGTTCGTGGGCTGGAAATTGCCAGCCTTAAACGAATCACGGCACATTCGTTTGGTGGGATGTCATGAAGCCCATGGAAACGCCATGCTGACGGCGGAGGCTTGGCCACTGCATTTCCTGTCTCTGCCCTTCTTGTAACATCACGCCACGAGCACGTGGGGAAAGCCTCCGGTGTGTCCTGATCGTGAATTGTCCTGACGTCTCCACGGGAGAGACCGGTGGATGCCGGCGTTTGCCATCTGTGCTGCCAGGCAAAAACCGGTAACTAGTAAAGTAGAAGAAAAATAGGATGTCCTTGAAACTCGAGGCAAAGGCAGCAAATGCCCCTCTGCGGGAGGATCGCTCTGCACAGTCCGCATCCTGTACCGGAGCCCTGAGAAGCCCCTGCAGCCACTGTGTCTCTGAGTACATTGGGACCTTCTCGTGTCCAAAGCAGCACAAGGGACACCTCCCCCGCCCCCCGCCCCATGTCACATGCAGAGCGGAGACAGCACAGTTTTTACCTTGCTCAGAGCCAGACCATGAGAAAAATACAAGCGTGGATACATATTTCCACGCTGTCACCGATAAGGGCCACGATGTGACCTCGTGTAAGCAGGCAGGAAGGAAGTGCGTTTCCTAGACGGGGACTCTGTACCCCGGAGGCATGAGGCGGAGCCTCAGAGGCAGAGCCAGTGTTTCCCACTCACGTCGAATTAATGGCAGGGACAGCAGAAAACGTCACGAGAGTTATACGGTTTTCTGAAAGACGTTGTCATTAGACAGTGATGCGGGCTGCCCGGGTCTAAAATACCGAGTTCCTAAATAAACGAAGAGGCAAGCAGACGCAGAGGGGACAGATGTGAGCCGAATGACCGAGCTAAAGAAATTCTCGGAACGAGACGGCGGACGAGTGGGTGGGACCCGCGGACGCGCGCTGTGTAACTCGCAGCTGCTGTCACCTGACTCTTTTTAACGGCAGCACCGTGTTGTCTGTAAGTCACTGAACAGTTGCCCTGTGGATGGACATTTAGTATCGTTCCTTTATCCTGTCCTGGCAATGAGCCTCCTTGGACATCACAGGCCATTCGTTCAAAGGCCTGACAACTTTTCATTTGCAGATTTGGTGTCAAATTTGTTAACCTCGAGGAGATGTGACATATTTAGAGCAGGTATGAAGACCTGACGTACACACCTGGCTTAGCCGTCTGATTATACACAACGATAATGACATTGGTCAATAACAGTGTCTGCAGACCAAGGTGCCCGGATTTAATCCGACGTCCCTCCCGGACGGGCCCCCCATGAAGGCACAAAGGCACAGCTCTTTACAAAACACAGACCATAGCTGTGTTTAAGATGAGAAGGCAGTTTCCTTCTGCCGTAGTAACATTTAAAACATTTGTATCTTTGTATTTAATTGTACATACTCGTGCCTCTTAACTGAATTTCTAGATTAAAATGTCTGTGGTATCATTGATTATATTTCCTCATTCTCTAGTAAGTCTGTCCTGTTATACAGGGGTCTCCATTTATCCCCAATGTCAGTTACTCATGAAACTATTACATGGAAGTTCCAGAAGTCAACAACTCGTCAGTTTTAAAGTGTACGCCGTCTGGGCAGTGCGATGCAATGTGGATCATCCCTGGGTCCAGCTCCCCGCGGGCTGCACGCTCCCTGCCCGTCAGTCACTCACCAGCCACCTCGGTTATCAGACCCACTGTCGCAGTACCTTGTATTCAAGTCACCTTTATTTTACGTAATAACGGTCGCGAA
>NW_011889292.1:157717-170441 GCF_000151845.1 Pteropus vampyrus | reverse complement strand
CAGCCACTGTGTCTCTGAGTACATTGGGACCTTCTCGTGTCCAAAGCAGCACAAGGGACACCTCCCCCGCCCCCCGCCCCATGTCACATGCAGAGCGGAGACAGCACAGTTTTTACCTTGCTCAGAGCCAGACCATGAGAAAAATACAAGCGTGGATACATATTTCCACGCTGTCACCGATAAGGGCCACGATGTGACCTCGTGTAAGCAGGCAGGAAGGAAGTGCGTTTCCTAGACGGGGACTCTGTACCCCGGAGGCATGAGGCGGAGCCTCAGAGGCAGAGCCAGTGTTTCCCACTCACGTCGAATTAATGGCAGGGACAGCAGAAAACGTCACGAGAGTTATACGGTTTTCTGAAAGACGTTGTCATTAGACAGTGATGCGGGCTGCCCGGGTCTAAAATACCGAGTTCCTAAATAAACGAAGAGGCAAGCAGACGCAGAGGGGACAGATGTGAGCCGAATGACCGAGCTAAAGAAATTCTCGGAACGAGACGGCGGACGAGTGGGTGGGACCCGCGGACGCGCGCTGTGTAACTCGCAGCTGCTGTCACCTGACTCTTTTTAACGGCAGCACCGTGTTGTCTGTAAGTCACTGAACAGTTGCCCTGTGGATGGACATTTAGTATCGTTCCTTTATCCTGTCCTGGCAATGAGCCTCCTTGGACATCACAGGCCATTCGTTCAAAGGCCTGACAACTTTTCATTTGCAGATTTGGTGTCAAATTTGTTAACCTCGAGGAGATGTGACATATTTAGAGCAGGTATGAAGACCTGACGTACACACCTGGCTTAGCCGTCTGATTATACACAACGATAATGACATTGGTCAATAACAGTGTCTGCAGACCAAGGTGCCCGGATTTAATCCGACGTCCCTCCCGGACGGGCCCCCCATGAAGGCACAAAGGCACAGCTCTTTACAAAACACAGACCATAGCTGTGTTTAAGATGAGAAGGCAGTTTCCTTCTGCCATAGTAACATTTAAAACATTTGTATCTTTGTATTTAATTGTACATACTCGTGCCTCTTAACTGAATTTCTAGATTAAAATGTCTGTGGTATCATTGATTATATTTCCTCATTCTCTAGTAAGTCTGTCCTGTTAAACAGGGGTCTCCATTTATCCCCAATGTCAGTTACTCATGAAACTATTACATGGAAGTTCCAGAAGTCAACAACTCGTCAGTTTTAAAGTGTACGCCGTCTGGGCAGTGCGATGCAATGTGGATCATCCCTGGGTCCAGCTCCCCGCGGGCTGCACGCTCCCTGCCCGTCAGTCACTCACCAGCCACCTCGGTTATCAGACCCACTGTCGCAGTACCTTGTATTCAAGTCACCTTTATTTTACGTAATAACGGTCGCGAATGGACGCCGGCAATTCGGACATGCCGAAGAGAAGCATAAAGTGCTTCCTTTAAGTAGAAAAGTGTGTACATATAGGGGAAAAAACATGGTATGTAAAGGGTAGGGACCTTGGGAAATATCCCCTAAGTATCAAGGGACACTAGCGTATCTTCATGAGTGAAAACTTACAGATCACGTGACCGTCAATCGCTAAACATTATTCCCTTTGCGTTCAAAGATACCACAAATAACCATCCTTTGGTTAAAAAAAAAAAAATGGTCCCTACAGGATTGAGTGGTTTGAAAAAATGATGACCTGGACAACTGTATGAGGTGCAGACAGCTGATGCCAAGCACCGCTTCCTGGGTGGCGTCCTCCGATGGCACAGCCTCGGTCGTCGCTGTGTGGCCGACAGCAGCACAGTCCACTCCAGGATGCCCGCAGCTTCGGCAGCGCCCCAGCCTCAGAGGGGCCCCTCCCCGGCTGCCGAAGCGGGCCTTTCTTTGTCTTTATTTCCTGCTGGTATTCGAAGCGGTGAACGTCCTCATACCTTTTTATGATTCGTGACCGATGCGGTCACGACCTGATTATGATGTATGCAGGCAGGTTTTTCTTATGGTTATTTAGTTCCGCTGGCAAAAGAACACTCCTTCCTAAACCTCCCTGAAGAGGTCTCCCCGGGACCAGGATGTCAGATGCCCCAGAGTGGATACGGAAAAGTCATGGGACCAGAGGATTCCGCCTGGTTATTCCAGGGGGGTGGGGTGGACAGGGCAACACTGCAGAAGGACTTTTCTGTCTCATTTTTCTCCTCGCAGAGAAGAAGTCGGTTGCTACTAAAGGCTTGCAAGAAATTAGACACCGAGAAGCCCGTTCCCCAGTGAGTGGCTTCTTCCGCAGCGTGAACCCCGGTCCTTCTTTGCCAAGTCTGCGGGTAGACGGAGTTCCCAGGACAGCAGCTTCAATCCTGCACCGGCCTCTCGTCCAGCAGCTAACACTCAACAAGCAGCATCTGTCCCACTGGGTGCTGGGGACCATTCTGGCTCTGTGGGTGCAGGAGGGAACAAAACAGACAAGATCTGGGGGCTCCTGAGTTGGGCAGGATGTGGACACACAGAGCATGAACCAGGGGAATGAGCGCAAACTATGCCATGTTAGATGCGATCATGCGCGCGCACACACACACACACTCACACACACACACCCCAGGATGAGCGATGAGAACCACGAGTGTAGGCATAGAAAGACCACGCCCTGTCCCCTCTTGCATGATTTTCGTGATTATTCTCAACCAAACCTTTCCCCCTCCTCCCTGCATTCACCCACGTGCAGATGCATCGAACGTTTTTGTCCTATTTATATTTTTCTTCTCATGACTAAAGCAAGAATGCAGAACAATGCATCCAGCGCAGTTCAATCCTATTGTGCTCTCGTGGTGTCTGCTGTGCCTCCACTGGAAGTATGTGTCACTCTGCTACTCTCCTTTTGGTTATGGAGTTTCAGGCAAAGTGCCTGGAATTCTGTTTTCTTTGTAAAGACAGGACGCCCGGGGGGCTCTAGGCAAGGGCTCGTGGACTTGTTACTCGTCAAATCTCTGGTTTAATAAACATGGGCCAGAAACCTCCGGTGGCCCCGTGGCAATGCGAGGAGGGGCGGGCTGCAAAACAGAACAGCCTAAGCCCCCTCTTTTCCGTTAGAAACATCATAGTAAACGGGGGACCAACGTGCAAACAGGTGATGTCAACAAATTGTCACCTGTGCCGCCACTGACATTAATACAACAAAAAGTCCCATCTCCTGACACGCAACAAGAGATACACCTATAACATGACGTGTTTCATGTGGGCACCCAGTTCCTCCATAAGATACCTGAGCAACGTGTTTTTCCTTTTCTTCGAGAGGTGGGTCATTGACACACGCATTAGGATACTTCTCACTTCAACAAGCGGACATCACGTTCTGCTCCCTGAAGCCCCACCTGGAGAAAAACAACAACAAATAAACAAACCAGAAGCTCAGGAGCAAGGATGACTCCTTAGAGACCGGAGAAGTCCAGGCACGTTCCAGAGACCAGCCGTAGAATGTCAGTCCCAAGTCTCCATCTCCTGACGGGCCTGACGATGGTCCAACCTGAATTTGCTGGATGCCGGCGCATCCATCGGTGACAGCCACAGGAGCAAATGCTCATGTGATGGGGACGTGGCCCCTGGGGCCAGCCGCCCTGAGATGCCATCTCTAGAGCAGAGGTGGGAAGCCTGCTAATGACACGTTCGCAGGCGATTCGCCCCCTGCTTTTATGGGATGGCCACTTCTATAATAGGACACGAGGAACAGCAAACGCGGGCATGAGAAAAGGCCAAGAACATTGAAGACCTTAGCTCTCAAGGGTGACTCGGTCATTGTCATCGACTAAATGAGGGGTTATTACGCAGAGAACTCTGCCAGCTCCTCTTAATCTTCATTTAAATGGATTTAAATGCCATCTAGCGAAGGTCAGGTTAGAGATGAAAAACAATGCCTCGACAGCGAAGGCTATTACGCATTCGCCAAGGGTTCTTGATCCTGAGAGGCAGTAAAAGAGACCCAATGCTTCATTTTAAAAATCGCGCAACTCGCCGTTTCTTTTATATGAAATTGATTGCTATGAGAAGGCTTTGGGATGGAGCGGGAATGACGAGAGGGAACAAACAATTTTGACGATCATATTCGAGAGCTGGGTTAGGAGGAGGCAATCTCACGGCGTCCGAAGACGGATAAATACTTCATAAGATCCGTTTTAAGTCAGCTACTTTTGGAAAATAAACAGACTTGAAAGATACTGAAGTTCACTAAAGTTTGTCACTTCACGTTTTGGATTCTGTGTCGTGGGACTGCCCCTAGAGAAGAATGTCATTTGAATGAAGCGCCGTGGGTAGTTAAAACCACTTGGAGGAATTTCAAGTTCGCTATGACATGTTTGAATACTGTGTATTTATCAGGGGGCCCTGGAAATTGTTTTACCTGGCTTCAAACACCACTGGCAACAGAGTTGTCATCGACTACTACGCGGGTATTTTTATTTTCTTCCAATAAACTATAGAAAGTGAAACATGTATGTGATGTTTAGAGAACTGGAGATATGGGAAATTAAAATTTTTTTTCAATCACAGTTGACATGCAATGGTATACAGCGTAGTGGTCAGACATTTATGTAGCTTACGAAGTGATCCCGCTGATAAGTCTCGTCCCCGCCTGGCACCACATAGCTATTACAATGTTATTGACTGTATTTTGTAACAGCCAATTTGTACTTTTTCATCCCTTTGCCTTTTTCACCCATCCCTAACCTTCCTCCCATCTGGCGACCATCAGTTTGTTCTGTGTATCTATGAGTCTCTTTCTGCTTTGTCTGTCTATCTCGGTCTTTACATTGCACATATAAGTGGGATCTTACGGTACGGTCTTTCTCTGACTTATTTCACTTGGCATAAGACCCTCTAGGTCTATCCACGTTGTCATGATGATAAGATTTTACTTTTTATGGTTGAGTAATATTCCATTGTATATATGAACCATAATTTCTTTATCCAGTGTCTGTTGATGGGCACTTAGGTTGTTTCCATGTCTTGGCCATTGTGAGCAGTGCTGCAGAGAACATAGGGGCATAGATCTTTTTGAATTAGTGCTTAGGATTTCTCTGGAAAAATAAAAATGTGGGAAAGTCTGGATGACAGACTGAATGGAAAGTACAAATAAAATATTGTCCTGTACAAGTCATGTGTTAGTAATGACAGAATATAAAAATGCTTGAGTTTAAGCATCCAACTATTTTTCAGTGCATGGTAATCAAACTTATTTCCA
This sequence comes from Pteropus vampyrus, assembly GCF_000151845.1. Lineage (NCBI taxonomy): Eukaryota > Metazoa > Chordata > Mammalia > Chiroptera > Pteropodidae > Pteropus > Pteropus vampyrus. Next base: position 165,252 of record NW_011889292.1, on the reverse strand, counting down.
TAACAGCACTGAGTATCCATATTTAAATCATCATCATTCATAAGCCTCTACAAACATCCATTGTTAATTTTATTTTATTCATAAATAGTTCAGTTTCGACTCTCGAAGGGGGCATTGCATGGGGTACTGTGTGTTATTCTTTACTGCGTCTGTCTAGGTTAAAGCTGGACAAAGACACGGCGCTGGGGCAGTATTGAAGGTGTCAGAATAAATCCATCACTTCCCACACCGTGCTTTTTCTATTCAGATCTCTACATGACAGGGCCTCCTTATATAGTCAGCTAAAGCACAAAAGCACACGTCGGCCATTTTTAGTGTTTTGTTCCTCCTGTTGTGTTGCCGTTAGGAAAAAGGGGTAAATTCTTTTGTGTTATGTCACTAGAGCCAAGTAAAAGAAAGTGTTTGTACAACAGAGTAATTGGGGATTAGCAAAAAGTTAGCAAGGAGAATAAAACACACACACACATGCACGCACAATATATTCTTCTATGCAAGAACTCTCTTCCACTGACTCCACTGTACTAGGGGCCCTCCAAGTTCCAATTATAAGCAAAGAGGCTATTAAAATGTAATGCAGTTTTTGTGAATTGGGAAAATTTCAGTGTGTTGTTAAAACCCAGACTTGTAGCTTAGTGACCCGATGTCTGTGTGTCACGTCTCCCGATAGTTCCAACTGCTGCACGGAGTGTGTCCCCTAATTACCTACCCCCAGAAAATGGTTTTCCCCAATCTTCTTCTGGGGTCAGGTCATGTTCAGAGTAGTCAGTCTCCTGCTACAGTCTGCACGAAATGGAATCCGAGAGGCAGATTTTCCCTTATTCTTTCAACGTTCAGGTCTTTCTTCTCCGCATTATTGTAACTATGGACTTGTTTTTAATATGCTCGAAGCTCACTGTGTGAAGAACTGGAGGTTAAGACCCAAAGGAAGTTGTGACTTTTGGCCGTCCAGCCCTCACACTTTCGGGCGAGGGTGGAGCGTAGCGTCCCCCTGGGTCCAGCTGGCTGACCCCTAGATGCCAGCAGGTGTGGTGGGCACTTCCCTGACCTCTGGCAAGACCCGCACTCATCCAGGGAGCCAGAACCCCAGCGGACTTTGCCTCTTTTCTTGAAAATGAGTGCAGTATACATTTAGAGACGGGGCCCAAACTAGCATCTTTAAAGCCCAGATGGAAAACCATTGACGTCCCTTGCTTGGTTCAGAAAATCTGAACACGGTCCAATTAATATTATGACCCGAAGCGTCCTCTGTCACCAGCAGACACCTGGAACCTGAGATGGCATGGCACAGCTGCTGCTCGGTGGAGCAAAGCAGCGGATAATCTGTGTGCACATGTGCGTGCGCGTGTGTGTGTGAGAAATGACAAATTTCGTTTCAAAATTCAAAGCAGAGGCTTGAATCGACACTCATAAAATTCATGGCCGAAGGGGGATAATTTTACTTGTTGTGTAGAGTCACCAGTTTAATGGACATCAAACTGGGACTCAATTAATCAAATGCATTTGTCAGCTGGTGTTGATTCGCGAGTTCCCAGGCAGCATTATTAGCTGGCAGTAGCTGCGTTCACAGGCTCCGGACAGTCTTGCTTCTCCATGGCAGGCTCTGAGTTTGACTCCCCCAAAGCAGACCCCGCCTTACGAAGGCAAGGCATAGGACATGCATCGTTTATCTGAGGGGTGATTCTCCCCAAGAAGGTCTTGGGGAAGTCAGAAAGGGAAGAAAGAGAAGTCAATAAAGCTGTGTTAACAACTGGGGACCACGTGGAGAACTGAGGGGCCAGGAAACTGGGACATTTTCCACCAACTCCGGCCATCACGATGAGGGTCAGAGGTGAAGTAACCGCCCAGCACTTCCTGTCTCCACCTCCTCGGGGTCAGAGCATACTCACTGGGGTGACCTTTGGAGTGTTATATGTACAAGCTGGGTGACATCAGCCTCTGCTACAATCCACACTGATGTCCCGAAGTACGCTTGTGCCCACATATGGGTCAGCAGGAGCTCCAGCCTTGCCAGCTGTCCAAGCCTTTGCCCAAGATGTCAGGTGAGCTTCTCCAGCCGAGCGGCGCCCCGCCGACCTGGAGCCTCTTGGACCCGGGGCTCCTGGTCGTTGCAGTGGTACATCAGGTATGACAGCTCTTCTCCCAGTTAAGCTCTCGGCTTCATCAGTTGCCGTGACTTTCTTCTGCTACGTCTTCCAGTGTGTAAGATGCTTTCCGGTCCCTTCCGTGGGAGCCTGGGTCACATGGCTGGGTGGCAGCAGCCCCCACAGTGGTCACTGACTGACGCTTGTGAGCCCACTGGGCTGGACGCATCCGCCATAGACTGTGATGTTTAGTTTCTGCTCCAGTCTGCCCGAGATCCACAGCAGCTGTATGGCTCACGGGGAAGAAATGAGGCTGTGAGGCTCTTTATTTTAATGTCTGTGTAAAGTCATGGCGCATCTCTACACATAAATGGCTGCGTATGGGAAGTCCACCGAAAAATGCATTAAAAGTCCTTGAGCCCGTTTGCATTTTTTTTTTTTAAAAAACCATTCTGTTATATGTGCCCTCTCCCTGAGTAACTCTTCTTAGAAAAAAGAAAAATGGCAATATTGTAATTGTCCAATATCTGCAGCACTAAAGTCGCTACTGAAGTGTTACTTTCCAATGGCTAGAGCAAAAACGAAAAAAGAAACAACAAATAAACCAAAACAACAACCAAAAAAAAAAAAAAACCCTTCTAGCACTTGGCTGATGGCTCTCCAGATCCTGAATAAATCTGTAAAACAGTGCGGGCTCCGGGAAGCGTTCCCTCCCACGTGCACGAACCCAGCTTAACAAACCCTTCTTAGCCCCAAACCTGTGCATCTAAAGTCGAGTGACAGGAAAGTCACCTGCACAGAGCTCTGTTGCCTGCGAAAGTCATATCTTGTTTGTTTTGGTGGTAGTGTCATGCCGATTACGGTCCGTGCTTTCCAGACTCCTGGGATGGGTGGGCAAGTCATCCCTCAGTGTCGTCCTCCGTGGGAGCTGTTCTGGTAGACATGACGCACAGATTGTTCTCCTAATGTGACCGAAAGTCCCTTCTGATTGCCACATGTGGCCTCACAGGAAACAGCTGGCTTGGGTTTACGTCCGAGGGCGGCGTCGAAACGTGGCTTATCACGCATCCCTGACACAGCAAGCTACGTGCATCTGAGTGAGTTCTGGTCACAATCTGCTCTCATCACTGAGACTATTGCGTGGAACCTGTTCTGGGCACCTTAATAACAGAACTTTACCAAGTTCTCGAGAAGCTTTTCAATTTTAGAAACACAAACAGGACGTCGTAAATTCCAGCAGTAGCGATTTCAGACTCGGAAAGTTCATCAATATTTATGGAATTGGATTATAGTCATTTGCAGATGATGCAATCATCGCTTGAAGATGTCTTCTGTGAGTTAATTTTAAAGTTTAAATGCATGCGGTAGTCAGGATGTTTTCACATTTAATTGTCTGTTACCTGGGTCTAAATGCCAGAGTTACAGTCATTTTGAAAAATGCATATTGAAATAATCAGCTTTCATTTATTTCATCTTACATTCACACGTTAAGTGGTAAGTTAATTGAGAGTGTGTGCAGTTAACGTATTTCACAATTTGGATATGTATGTTAAAATATAGCTTTAAAATGCATTTTGCCAAAGCGATGTTGAACATATAATTTGGAGAGTTTCAAAAATATTCAAACCCTAGTGTTCACCGTGGCGTGTGAACACGGCATATGTGGACCACTACTGAATCAAACCATTTTGGTATAATGAGAATACTGGACTCAGGAGTTTATCAAACACTTTTTCTGATAAAATCCAAAGAAACAAAGAGAGTATTTTTTATATTAACTATTTATGGGTGAGAGAACGGGAGAAATATTTGCTTCTGTGGGGACAGTCACGGCGTCTAGTATACGACGGTTCATCGATACATGTTCGTTAAGGAGATCAACGAGGCTGGTGTGCAGCCGTTAAACAATGAATGCGATGATCGCAGGCAATTATTTCTAAAGTTGGACCAGCCTTGACGATGAGGACTTGCAGTGACAATATCTATAACTTCACTCTCCATTGCAACCCTGGACCTACCGGCATTATCGCACCATTCATGATGAGAATTGTGAATTTTGTCCTCGGGAAGTCGTGAGAAGACATTCATGACTCAAGGAGGCAGGTCCCTGGCGATGACAGATTAACTGCAAAGTTCATGACTTCATCATTTGGGGGTCCGGTGGAATTCAACTTTTATCTCAAGACTGTTGAAAACTTTCCAGAAAAATATGCAAGAGCCACGGACGAGCTTTATTGAGTCCGTCTAAACAATTTCTAAGTTCGTTTTAAGATAAAACTCATCACTCTAAATCAATTGGCAAGCTGCCCTTTGGTGTCCCTGAATGAGAGTGTGGTGATTCATACTCAGTGTCGTGGGTCTGCGCTGTCCTATGTCCTATGTGATTTATCTTTCCCAAACCTGTTCTTGAAGATGAGTGCAAATAACCCCCACGCTCTCTACCGCATACAAACAGAAATATCCTCTCAATCGAAATACACGCGACAATATAGTTGTGTCCCCATCGTGTGTCCAGACACTGGCAAAAGTCAAGTTGCTGGGTGCGCGACTGTGACGGCACCCCTTCAAGTCAGGTACAGGGCATGATCCAGAAAGGGGTGGGGGAGGGGGGATGACTCACTGCCACCGCCCGGGCTCCTACCGACTGCAAGCTAAAGAGTGGGGTCCGCATTTTTAAATCACTGGACAAAAGAATTCAAAGAAGAACAATACATCACGGCACGTGAACATCATGTTAAACTCACATTTCGGTGTCTGTCCATCCAGCGTCATTGAACACAGCCCTGCCTGTATACTTCAGTGTTGGCTGTGGCTAATTCCACTGAGCTGAGAAGTGACCTCAAAGACTATTGTGGTCCCCAAAACTGAAAACAGGTACTATCTGGCCCTTTACAGAAAACAGTCGCTGATGCCTGGTCCAGGACTCTTGAATGCTTGCAGGCTAGATTAAGTTTAATATCTGCAAAGTGATCTCTCTTTACTCTTTTAATATTTGATAACACAAATATTTGAAGATGCTCAATAATAAATGATTTCGATAAAGGAAATCCCAAACCACTCAGAAAGGACTAAGAAGGCAAACATGAAGGAGTTAAAAGAAGAGAGTAAATTTACATTAAAAAAAAATTAAGCTAAGGAATCCACAATTATACAAACAAGTTGACTCTGAGTTCCTGGAATACAGCAAAAAAAAAGAAAAAGAAAAAAAAAGAGGAAAAGAGAAAATGTCTTTTTCTCAGAGCTGAGAGTAATTTCTTATTTTAATTTTATTTAATTTAATTTAATTTTATTTTATTTAATTTTATTTTATTTTTTATTTTATTTTATTTTATTTTTAGGTGAGGCAACCCTTGGTTGACCTCACAGTTTGCAAAGACCTTGTCAGCTTACAATCTCTTTTTTTTTTTTTTTTTTTTTACGCCTACAGCACCTGGTCTTCCTAGCTGGTCGCCCATCCAAGTACTAACCAGTCCCGACCCTTAGCTTCTGAGATCAGACAGGATTGGGCTTGCTCAGGGTGCCATGGCTATAGACCGAGAGTAATTTCTTATGTGGATTTCTATGACCACTTCTTATTAACTGATAGAACTAGAAAACAATCTGTGCCTACTGGTAAGCCGAATGAAGTAGGTCTTTGTCTAACAGGAAATTGTACACATACAAATAGTCCCAAAGCTTGGGATGAAACTCAAAGAAGACGGGGTGCTGCTAATTACAGGAAATCCAATGGCCTCCAGGTTAAATCTCTTAGGCCGTAAACCTAAGATGTTTGCTGTCTTCTTCTGTGTTCTCTTAAGAAAGTATTAGGGGGAATTTATCCATGTGTGAAATTTTAGACCCCAAACCGTAATTTATTCTAGCAAATCTTTGTACCATGATCACCAGGAACAGGTTGTCGTCCATCCATGACTTCTGCCAGTTTCAGCCCCGGATTCCCAGACCCGAAATATTTTGTACAGAAAAACCTTGAAAATGAGGCATGGGGAGAGGTAAGCGTCCATTCTCGCCAGTGCTTGAGACTTTCACTTTCGACCACGCCGCCTGGGGGGACCCAACACCACCACTGTTCTTGGGGAGATTTTAAGGTCAGAACCCCAGGAAGTCTACGAGAAAATTACGTTTCGACTCAGTTCTTTTTTTCCTGAATATGTTATTTTATTATTATGAAAAAGGACCTTGTGTTGGCCAAGGATGGAGAGGTAAGGGGATCTATACATCAGCCTCTTTTTGCACAAAATAAATGGATATTTCTCCATCCCAAGGGCATGGGCACATGCACCTTTACCCTGAAATATTCACTATGAGAACCTCTTTCAGACGTAAAGGGCATGAGAAGACTCGGCGTTTTACCCCTGTCAGGAACTAAACTTCCATTCCTAACGAGATGACATGAATTGGAAAGAACATGACATCAGCTCCCGGAAGTAAATAATTTACTGTTATAAATGAACACAGAGTTCCCTTCACCAATCGGTAGACAGAGATTGCACACGAGGGCCCTCCTGTCATTCTGGAGAAGACTTGGCTATTTGTGATTTGAACAACACGCTGAGAAACCCAAGTTTCCAATCCGTAGGTCAGCTGAGTGGGTAGCCTGATGGAAGACACAATGACCATTGGTGACAGAGCCCTGCAGAGCACGTTGCCTAAAAATCCCATCTGCAAATCACATTCTCACCCTGAACGTCACAGGATATTCGTGGTGCCCACCTCCATGCACTGTCACCATGAAATAGGGTGCGCTGGGGACGGACGCTCGCCCATCTGATTCTGAAAGTGCTATAAACTAGGAACCATCCAGCAGGCTCATCCAGGGCTGTGTCTGGTCCCCAGCCTTGGACCGCAAGCGACTTTTCACGTGTCACATCTCCACATGGAGAACGCCAGTGGATCCAGCCCAGGGATGCCATTCTGGTCCGTGCTGTCTCCACTGTGTCCCCCTGGAGCACCGTCTTGGGTCGCTCCCTTACCTCATGGACCAGATGCCTCTCAGGAGAGCCGTGTCAGTCGTGTGAATGAGCACAGCATGGACATATTTTAGCAAATTTACATAAAAGTCCCCTTTTTTGAAATATTGTGATTCTATCCCTCGATAGTCATCGATGTCGCTCAAGATATTCGATAAATAAATGGTTACGTGTAGCGAGAACTTAATCCACTCACGAACAGCCAATCACTTTCGGTATGATGAATCGTAGTGTGGAAACTCTCTGTTTTATCATTCGGTATTAACTTACCAAAAACGTGCCCTTATAAAATATGAAGCACACCGTGCTTTACAAAGATCGACTGCCAGATTGCTTTTCTATCTGATAGTATCTTCTTGCTAACTTTTAAGTCTTTACAAGGACTGAAATGAACTCACTATGTTACACACCTATGTTACTATTGGTAAGATGCTACGAGTTTGATATTTTTAAAGAAAAAATCAAAGTCTCCTTAAAGCAAATTTAT
>NW_011889292.1:152257-157667 GCF_000151845.1 Pteropus vampyrus | reverse complement strand
CCCCTTTTTTGAAATATTGTGATTCTATCCCTCGATAGTCATCGATGTCGCTCAAGATATTCGATAAATAAATGGTTACGTGTAGCGAGAACTTAATCCAGTCACGAACAGCCAATCACTTTCGGTATGATGAATCGTAGTGTGGAAACTCTCTGTTTTATCATTCGGTATTAACTTACCAAAAACGTGCCCTTATAAAATATGAAGCACACCGTGCTTTACAAAGATCGACTGCCAGATTGCTTTTCTATCTGATAGTATCTTCTTGCTAACTTTTAAGTCTTTACAAGGACTGAAATGAACTCACTATGTTACACACCTATGTTACTATTGGTAAGATGCTACGAGTTTGATATTTTTAAAGAAAAAATCAAAGTCTCCTTAAAGCAAATTTATTAAACATTTAATGAACTTGTTCATGATCAAGACCTTTAGTGAAAGAGTAGAAATAAACACCTTTAACTAACAAACTACTATAAACCTGCAGTTCATAGCACAAGACTAAAACCATTTCTATTCAATTTGCACTGGAGGCCATATTTTCTGTAATAAAAAATGCGTGACTCAGTTAAAAGCATAAAGGTTGGAAAGAAAAACAAATGTGGTTTGTTAATGAAACGGTTGCTCCATGGAAAACTCCAAATAATCCACATGCCAACTATTGAACAAATATGAGAATTTAGCAACTTGGCTTATCACCGGATCGATATAAAAATTATATTGCATTTGAACTTATTAAAAATGACTTAGAAAAAGCATATTTAAAAAACAAGAGTTAAATCGTATTATCAATTACATCAGAAAATATATGGTATCTAGTAATAAAGTTAAAATAAACATGCAAAAATTGTATGGGGATACACATTAAGGGAATATTAAATAGATCCTACAGTCAATTAAAACTATCAGTTCAAAAATGAACAAATTCATCATCAGAACAGAAGGAACAAATTGATCTGGAAACAGTGAATCATGCATGCAAACTCAATATAATGCATTGCAGATTCTCTGCTCATGGATGGATCCATCAATTAATATGATGGAATAATTGGTGATCGATAGAAAAAAACAAAGAATGTGGGTCTTTACCTCTCACATCTTAAACAAAATTCATCACTGGTAAAGAACATGAAAGTGAACGAGAAATCCATAAAAACTTTTATAAGAAAATATACTATAATTCTTCCCTGGTTTGGGAAGACATGTTTTAAAGACACAAAAAGAATAAACTATAAAGAAAACGATCCGTAAATTCAACTGCATTAAAATTAAGAACGTCTTGGGAGGGGGGTGCCACAAACAGAAAGAAGCTATTTGTAACTCAAGTAACTTATAATAGGTAAGTATCTGAGACCTAGAAAGAGATCCTTTCGGTTAAAAAGAAAAAGGCAATTTAGTACAAAAATTGAGGAAACATTCACCAGACTTTTCACAGATAAGGAAATAAGACTGTCTCATCAATGTATGAACAGATGTCCGAACTAATCAAGAAAATGCAGATTAAGGCTACAAATATCCCATTCGAACCCACAAGATGGCCAGAATCAAGAAGTCTGAAAATCCTGGCTGGTGGGGATGAGGCGTTTCAATTGGAACTCTTAAATAACGTTGGGTCACTTTGGGCGTAAATCGGCACGACTATTTCGAACAACAGTTTTCCTCTCCCTTGTAGAGTTGGACAGTCACACACTGGCGACTCAGCAATGCCACTGCCAAGAGGAGCAAACCTTATGTAAATGCCTGCACGTGCATTCCAGGAGATGCGAATGAACGAGAATGTTTAAATCGGCATCGGTTTGTGGTAGCGACAAAGAGGGAGAACCGCAAACGGCCATCGACCATTGAGGATAAATAAATTATCAGCTAGGCATACAATGGACTCTTTGATAGCCATGAAAATAAATGATCCATCAATAAACCAAATAGGCGAATGAGAGCACTCTCAAGTGCACAAAGAAAATCGTAGAAGCATGCATACAATATGATAGTCTCCCAAATGTCAAGGGCAGGGAAACCAGTAGACTGTTTTGTTCTGCCTGCATATCCTGATGGAGGGATTAGGGAAGGCTGAGTAAAGGGCAGAATTTAGCATGAGTGGTGATCTGTAGGGGAGGAGAGAAAGGTAGGGAGATGGTTCAGGGAAGGAGGGCTCGGGCAGAGGCAACAGAGAATGAGGGTGGCGATGTCCTTGTCAGATTGGGTAGCAGGTGCACACATGTTCACACACACACATACACACACACACACAGTCGAATGTTATACAACAATAAAAACCAACGACATGCCAACAAGGTGGCAAGAACACATCTTAATAAATGTGCTACCAATGGCAAGACTCACGAAGTTAGAAACTTCATGACATCTTGGCCCACGTGTCCCAGAGAGCGACGGCCCAGGGCGACCGCGCTAACTTTACCTCCCATTCCCCGATAAGGATAGTTTATTTCCTCACCAGCCCAGGGGCTAGATGTCAGCCTCTCACGGCGGAAGACCACGGAAATAAAGCGACATTTCCATCACATCCAAGGGACGTGACAGCAACAGGAGTTAAGGATATTCGATGCTGAGCGTGCTCACACTGTAAAGTTTTTCCACGGTGAAGTCACTTACCTTCCCCTTCCTACAGATTTTCCTCTGTGCGGAGAAAATCACACTTAAGGAGTGCGGGCTTATTTTGGAGTGAGCACAGAGCATCTACATGAATTATTTGGAATTTTTCTGCACAGGAGATTTGCTTTCCTGCCCTGTTTATTTGTTTATTCAGTCGGTTGTTGCAATACTTTATTAGTTTATATCACTAATATATATTAATTGCTGTATTAACATATTATTTTATATTAAAATTATAAGTATTTTGATATAAATTAACACACTTATTTTATTATATATAATATGTATTATATTATATTATGAAATTTATTATATCTACATGGACTGACCGCATATAATTTAAATACTTAAAACTTTAGCATAAGCCCTGTGTACTCCATTCCTATCAAAAATATGTGCCACGTGCCTTTTGGTCTTAATCTTTCAAAAAAATCCCCAACTATTATATCGGTAGATTGTTCCGCTTGTGCTATTTGTTGGGTTTCTGGGTTGGTTACTTTTAACTATAATAAGCTCATGAGGGCATGTGATTGAAATAATCTCATTCTATATACAGAGAGCATGTTTCGTTAGGAGCAAATTCCTTCCTCCTTCTTCCATGGTTTTCAACGTGCAAGTTTACAAGTTTCTAACTTCATAAAAATCCTCTCTGGATACTGCAAAGCAATTTTGAAAACTGAGCGTGTGAACTTGACCCTGTGTTCCTGCGAAGATGTGGGTTTTGATGAATGAACAATAATACGGAGGCATTTGCATCCGCCCCGCGTTCATCTAAAATTATTAAAACTTAAATTTGCACACGGCCTTTACGACGCCCCCTCTAAATGCGTTTAGGGATGTGGCTGAAATGAAATATTTCCCCAGCATGGATTGGAGATAATGGTTTTTGTTTAAAAGTCTGAAGCTGGGGGAGATGGCCCAGACTCCCTGAGCAATTAAGCCATTAGAGAAATGAAAAACAGCTCCAACTCACTATACGTTTAACGTCCATACTTGGAGAAGTCTTGCAAACGGTTATTTTTGTATCCGAGGTATGCATTTTTAAAGGCTAATACCCTAGGAACGAAATCTGTGTGCCAATTCTGCTGACAGACAGAGATAAATGACCGTGTTTACGAAGTTCAGTAATCGCCATGTTCTAAACTAGCCAGCTCCCCTAAGACCAATAGGAGCGAGACACTGCCTTTTGGTAAAAAGTCTCTGGCAGAAATACGTTTTTAATAACGCAACCCTTAGTGTTCGGTCTGATCCTCAGGACTGCAGCGTTTCTGTCATAAAGACAGCATGACCACTGCGGGGCCCAGAGCTAGCGGAAACTCAAGAGCACTCGCTGGCCGCACAGCCTGGCGACACACTCGTCGGCCCACGAGCATCGTTCCCGTCGGCATCCCGAGGGCCCCAGTCGTTCCCCTGCAACGACAGTGTGTCACTGATCTTTGCCTTCTCTTCAGCCTGTCATGCAAACAGCCTGAACGTCAATATTGCACTGTGGGCTTTTTTGCAAAAGCAATGAGTTGCATATTTTGCCTACTTTGCACATTTGCACAACCTCGAGACCGAGGTGAGGAAGCTGCACCCCATTTTGCTCTTCTGCACTTGAAAAGGGGCTCGTTCTACACGCAGATGAGCAGAGAAGACACGTCTTCTTGGTCTGTCTAGGATAGACTCTTCTCAGCTCGCTAAGAGTGGGAGAGACAGCCACACGCTCAGGGCACGGCGGTTTCTCCTGCGGACTCGTTCGAGCGGCTCGGTCTCCTGGGTCAACGGCCGGTCTTTCACGTCTCCACTGTCCCCCCTTCTCTGCTGCAGAGGGAGCTGAGCGTCTGCCTCCTGTAAGGGGCTCGATCTGTCCTATGTGCCCTGCAATCCATGGTCCTGACTGTGTGTCCTGGACGTGGCCAACTCCCCTTTCTGTCCCAGCCTCCGCTGACGCCCAGCCTCTCAGCACCTTACGTCTCGTCACTAAAGTGTGCGTCAAATTCCAGATCCCCTACCTGCCACAGGAGGGCTCGAGCGAGTCATGAGCCTGGCCGTAGACCCATCAAGACACATCCCGGGATAGTATCCCCCATCTGTCCCCAAACCATGTGAGACCAGACGCCCCTGCAAGAAGTGGCTTTCTCCGAGAGCCTGCCATGTCCCCAGCAGAGACTGCAGAGAGAGGCTCTAGCATTCTAGGGAATTTTCATACGATTTCAAAGTTTATGTAGCTCTGTCCTAAAACAGTCGGCGGGCAAAAAGGACTGTGCTTTCTGATCACGATGCTCTGTCCCCGGGTCCCTGCTCCTGCCCACAGGCAGCCGGAACAGGTGGGGCCAACTCCTCATTTCACTTTCTGTGTGGCACTGGCTTCCACGTCAACGTGGCACCAGGAAGCCAACTCAGCCCTAAGGGAGGCTAGCGACAGAATTTGTGTTCCCCGCAAAATCTACATGTTGAAACATTTCCCTCAGTGCAGTGGCCTTAGGAGGATGGTCCTTTGGCACATGAAGGGGCCATGAGGGCAGAGCCTCAGAGTGGGATTAGTGCCCTTATGAAACAGACCCCAGAAAGCTCCTCCACGGCCTCTGCCACGTGAGACAGCGAGCAGGTGGCCGTCTGTGAAGCAGGGGGCAGACACCGCACACATCAGCAACTGATCTTGGCCTTCCAGCCTCCGCAACTGTGAGAAATGAACTTTGTCCGTCCGGGGGATTCTGTACGCTTTCCAGAAGGACTAGGAGGGGGCAGGGTGGCGGGAAGCCTCGTGACGCCAGAGAAGAAGCATCGTTTGGCCAGGCATCACTATCGTCATTTATTA
>NW_011889292.1:145801-151853 GCF_000151845.1 Pteropus vampyrus | reverse complement strand
GTCTCCACTGTCCCCCCTTCTCTGCTGCAGAGGGAGCTGAGCGTCTGCCTCCTGTAAGGGGCTCGATCTGTCCTATGTGCCCTGCAATCCATGGTCCTGACTGTGTGTCCTGGACGTGGCCAACTGCCCTTTCTGTCCCAGCCTCCGCTGACGCCCAGCCTCTCAGCACCTCACGTCTCGTCACTAAAGTGTACGTCAAATTCCAGATCCCCTACCTGCCACAGGAGGGCTCGAGCGAGTCACAAGCCTGGCCGTAGACCCATCAAGACCCATCCCGGGATAGTATCCCCCATCTGTCCCCAAACCACGTGAGACCAGACGCCCCTGCAAGAAGTGGCTTTCTCCGAGAGCCTGCCATGTCCCCAGCAGAGACTGGAGAGAGAGGCTCTAGCATTCTAGGGAATTTTCATACGATTTCAAAGCTTATGTAGCTCTGTCCTAAAACAGTCGGCGGGCAAAAAGGACCGTGCTTTGTGATCACGATGCTCTGTCCCCGGGTCCCTGCTCCTGCCCACAGGCAGCCGGAACAGGTGGGGCCAACTCCTCATTTCACTTTCTGTGTGGCACTGGCTTCCACATCAACGTGGCACCAGGAAGCCAACTCAGCCCTAAGGGCGGCTATCGACAGAATTTGTGTTCCCCGCCAAATCCACATGTTGAAACATTTCCCCCAGTGCAGTGGCCTTAGGAGGATGGTCCTTTGGCACATGAAGGGGCCATGAGGGCAGAGCCTCAGAGTGGGATTAGTGCCCTTATGAAACAGACTCCAGAAAGCTCCTCCACGGCCTCTGCCACGTGAGACAGCGAGCAGGTGGCCGTCTGTGAAGCAGGGGGCAGACACCGCACACATCAACGACTGTTCTTGGCCTTCCAGCCTCCACAACTGTGAGAAATGAACTTCGTCCGTTCGGAGGATTCTCGTACGCATTCCAGAAGGACTAGGAGGGGGCAGGGTGGCGGGAAGCCTCGTGACGCCAGAGAAGAAGCATCGTTTGGCCAGGCATCACTATCGTCATTTATTATTCAAGCGATGTGGGAACCAGACGTGAATGAAAACAACATCCTCATGCCTCATGTTTTACCGAAAAAGACCGTTCGGAGACACCTCGGGTGGCAGAACGCACCTGCGGTTTCTACTGAAATTCCTGTTCGTCCGTCTTTGACCCCGTTTCTTTTAGATTGCATGACCGAGCCCCGTCACGGCGACGTGTACCGCGCGGAGTGGGAAGATGATGCTCCATGCGGTTCCTGCTGAAGAAACGTCCCCAACGACGAGACCGCAACCCGCATTATAGCTCCGCCGAGGTCGAGTCTGCGACGCGGGACGGAGCTGAGAAGCTGATTCTCCGGCTCCGTTTTCAGGCCCCTGGCGACTTCTCCGTTTTGATCACCTGCAGAATCTCAATGCAGGGGCTGCTGGGCACAACGTTTTATCTAGAAGGATCACTAACAGAATTCGAGCCACTTCCCAAGTCAGCCCAATGTGGCAGTCTGATCAAAAGAAACATGAAAGAAGAAGCCACCCCCGAGAGAAGGTGGGGGATCCCCAGCCCGTCAAGCCGAGGAGTGGCAGGCCGAGGTCGGGCGACGCCGACCGCAGGGATGGGCCGCAAATCGTGTCTGGACAGACGCAAGCCTCCAACCGGCCACCGGCGCCGTCCGCTCCCTGTGATGGATGACTCCTCTCGGTGGCACCACGTGTACAGACGTGAGGACAGGAAGCCGAACCCGGCCGTCTCACCCCGACGACGATGGAGGCTCTGCGTCCTCCGTCCTCTCTGGAGAAGATGGACAAGCTCGGGGTCCCAAAGCAACTTACGAAATCGGGGAGGGCGACTCCGCGGGAAAGCAAAGGGTCGCTGCCCACGGGAAAACACGCGTGGGACTCACGTGCGAGGCTGGAGGTGGGGGATGGAGGTGGGCAGGAAATTGCAGCAGAGGCAAAGCCACCGGATGGACAGGTGTCACTGCAGAGTGAGGACGAGGGCGGGGCTCGGGCCCCCGAGGGAGCGGCAGGGGACGACGTGCCAGTTGTGTGGCCAGGGGCACCTGAGCCTCTCCTGGCCTCGGTTTCCTCACAGGCAAACTGAGGACAGTCATAGTGGCTTTCGGCGTCGCCAGTAGGTGACAGGCCAGCTCGTCCCGGAACCACTGCAGTAAGGACGGTGCTGCTGTCATGGCAGGTCACCCTTACGTGCTCCTTCTTTGCTCCAAACTGGACCTCCCTCGCGCCCATTAACTAATTGCTTTATCCCCCCATGGTGGAGAAGCCCGAGCTTGGTCTCACCCAGTCGTGTCTGTGTGTACGCAGATCTACTTCCTATATTTTTGCAAACAACGTCGGTTGATTTCCAGCTGTCATTTACCAGCCGTGTGACACCTTAGACACTTGAAGTCCTCAGAGTCTGTTTTCTCAGCTCTATAGAGGGAGTGTTTCTCAGCGTTTCATGAAAATTCGTAGGTGTGTGTACCTGCATGCATGCGTGCATGACCACAGAGAGACGTGTGTGCATGTATGTTTGTAAATATGTGTGTGCACACCCACACATGCATACGCACACGCACCCATGCATACGCGCGTACGTGTGTGTTTACATTGTTTTCAGTTAACATTAATTCACTTCATGTTCTGCTGTCACGTTTCCAGCAAGCCGGACTCTCTCGTGCTCGCTCACAGGAACTGGCCTTCCGTGCCCATCTCTGTGGCGAAGGCCCCTCGTGACCTTTTTATCCGGGACACATTTCTCATGCTGCCTCCCGCACGCTGACCTGGGGCCACGCTCCCGTGACATCACATCGCCCAGCTCCCGTGGAGCGCTCTGTGTGTGCCGTCTCACACTCACCGACTTATGTAACGCGTAAGGCAGGGTCTGGCGTCCACACCTGCCCGCACGTCTGGAATGGCATCCTCCGCCACGGCTGTGTTCCAAGCTCGAGTCACACCCCGCCCCCCCATGGGGACACAGGCATGCCCATCTTCGGGTTGATATGTTTGCTCTCTCAGTTACCACCTGTGTTTTGGAATCCCCGTGGCTAAGGCCACACTGCGTTTCCATCTCTATGTCCTGTGTTGTTTTTTTCTGAGAAGAACAGAGTGTGCCCTGCACGGCCCTCAGCGCCCCACGACCTGTCCGGGCCACAGAGAGAAGCTGTCTCCTGCGACATTTCCTCCTGCGCACACCCTGCCGGCTCGTGAAGAAAGAATGAGGCCGTGTGCACAGACAGCCTCCGGTGACACGACTGGATTCTCGGTGACATGCATGTGCCAGCAGCAGCCCAGCTTCCGGCTCCAGCCAGAAAGGGTGACCACTCTGACATGAGTGCGTGTCTGCATGCGTGTGCGCGAGTGTGTAGGATCTGAGCCTCATTCCTGTGCTCAGTGCGGTCACTGCGTTTGAAACTTATGACACCCTTTTGGGAAAAAAAAAAAACCAGCAGGGAAGGAACTGTGAAGCTGGTCCTCGTTCCTCTGTTTCAGATGACCCACGTGGGAACGGCGTCACGGAACAGTTCACGTGAAATGTTTCTCTTTCCAGGACGATGACGACAAGGACGAGTCGTCCTAAGGAAGGACGTGCTGTAGATGGAAAACGTTTTGCTAGACTAATGGCCCTCCTTGGCTACGTAAATGCCAGGGCAGGGTATGGAGCCTCTGCTTGGTGAGAGTGTTCTAATTGTGTGGGCCTTGTCCTGTAGCACACACCGATTTAGGTGGCAGAAACCTGTGCATTTGATAGAGGGTGACAACGCTCACTGAGTCCCCGGCATGGCCATATTTCTCTTTTCTTAGACCTGCGTCTTTAGCTCATCACTCTTACTTTTAAAAAGGTCGTTTTAAGAAGATGTTCTACATCTCGCGATTGGATGCTTGGGTTAGGTTCTTCCGCTCTGCTTTGGCTTTCTGTAGCAGGCGTAACTGCTACGACAGTCCTTCTCAAACATCAGTCCTTCTCAAACATTAGTCTTTGGAGCAGGGGTAGTGGCATCAGCCTTGAGTCCGTGCTAAGTGCAGATGACCATCCTCCTCCCCCAATGCCCCGCCCGGGAAGCGGAATTTTAACAAAGGACCCAGGTGCTTTGCCTGCTTCTTACAGTTTGTGGCGTGGCAAGGCCATCGTGTTTGGAACATTTAGTCCAGCAGTTCTCAGATTTGGCCGTGCATTAAAATCACGTTAGGAGATTTAATAAGAGATTTGGATGTAGCTGGCCTTGGGAGACACTGGGGCTTTTTAAAAGCTCTCCTCTTCTGGGCCAATGTGTTGCCAATATTAAGAACCACTGTTTTCATTAGTATTCAGAAGAAAAAAAACAACAACCTAGGCTTTGCAAAGTATAAATACAAAAAATTACACGTATGTATATATTATACATATACACTATATGTTTGTATACATGGATATGTTTATGTGTGTATATATGTATATATACCCACATGTTTTACACACACACACACACACACACACACACACACACACACACACGATTTTTTGCAGGGAACCAAAAAACTGACCATGGATGGTTAAAAATCAGATACAACCAGTGTGAAACTACTACATGGACTGAGTGAATTTGAAAATCTTTGTAAAGAGAACACAGACACTGTTATGATGGACGGGCTTCTAAATTCTAAGAATTCTTACTTGGAGTGTTGTACAAGCAGATCGTGCTCAGTCGCTAAGGATGCTGAGACCGCACACGCCACACAGCGTGGAGGGTCTGAGATTCTGCCTCCTTCCTAGTCCACGAGATAAGACATAAGACTCGGGGTCAAAGCTGAAGGACAGACTGTCACTCGTGACGACATATCAGCATGTCTCATCAGTCCCGTCCCTGCCCACACCCCGCAGGGTGAAGCGGACGGGCTCAGGTGGGCGGATGCCGACATGCGCTGTGCATTACGGTGCGGGAGAGGGTTTCTGCGCTGCCGGCACCTGTGACCTTTATAACGGGCAGTTGCCCTTCTTCCTCCCTGTGCTGTGGACGAAGGCTCTAGTCCGCCTTTCCCAAGCCGTGTGCTGTGCAGACATCTTCAGAAGGATGGTCTGCAACCAACTGCAGACGGCATCTCACCCACGAGGCACACGGCGACCCCACGAGGACTTCAAAAGACGTTCGTTAATGACGGTGACCGCACCGCTCCTGGCGGCTGCGACATCAAGGTTCACCTCGCCGGACATTGTCCCCCTGCCGACTTCAGTGACAAACTCGGGGGGACACTCAAATTTATCTCATTAAATCACTTTTTACAGAAGTTTTGTTTCAAATCAAATCGTTAAAGAAAAGTATAACTTTCTCACCGACTTTGTCAAGAGCATGCTATAAATATTCAAAATAGATTTCGACTGAGATGTTGCAATCACTGCTAAAATACTAATTGTAAAATTGCAGTTGACTGGAGACCAGAATGTGCCATGATATTGAAAATCAGTGTGGTGGCTTTATCATCCCAGTGACCCCCCCCCCCCAAAAAAATAGCCTCCAAAAGTTATAAAGGATTGGGATTGCCGGATTTAAAAAGTAATTTCAATTGGTAAGGTCATCTAAATGTAATGACAATAAAAAAGTTCACAGAGAAAAAAATTTCACAGCTTAAAATGAACGAAAAAGGAGTTATACAAATATACTTTCATTTCTCACACCTAGGAAACCATCTTTTTGTATTTTTCTTTATAGCGGATCGAGAAATAATTAGTTAAGAGAAAATAACAGCTCATCCTTGTTTTAAATCACACTGTCTCTACGGTGTCCTGGAGTTTTCGACGTGCACAGAGAATGATAGAAACACAGACACATTTTTATCCATTATCTAACTAGGAAAACAAGTAGCTAAAAATGTGCACGATCTCACTTTAGATTTTATGCTTTGTGTTTCGGTCACATCTCCTTATGCATCCACTCATTTTACAGCTGCAATCTCGCCATGAATAGAAGTTTGGGTTCTGTCTTTGTCATATAATTGGCCCATTTTCGATGTTGGTATACAAATTTTGAGATTGTCATTTTGATGGCCCTGTGATATTCCTACCAGTTTACAAAACACCATTTTATTCAT
>NW_011889292.1:140449-144726 GCF_000151845.1 Pteropus vampyrus | reverse complement strand
GCAGAAGCCAGGGATGCTGCCAACATCCTGCGGGGCACAGAACAGCCCGCCCGAGAAAGCAGTATCCAGCCCTTGTCAGTGGCGCCGAGGTCGAGAAACCCTGGAGGAGACCGTTACTCTAAACCACGCCCCAAACGTCTGCTGTTTATTATCATACCATGCAGTGAACTCTGCAGTACTTCCCTGATGAACCCCCTATTAGCTCATGTCGAAACATGCATTGGACACTTGGAGTTGACAACTGGCTTTGCCTAATAACAACACGGGATAGCAAATAGCCAGCTCTGTACTTACTTCTAGGATTAGATGCCTATGACAGCAAAAGCCATCTCCCCCGACACCTCCCCGCCCCCCCAAAATTGGCCAAGTTTCTAGTGCCGCTCCATGAGACTCCTCTTTAATTCAAGCCGTGAATTTCTGCAAGGCAGGTTTTTGCGCATGAATCACTGCTCCTCGGTGTTTTCAATATCAGACTCCTCAGACAGGCTTAACAAGTTATTCTTTGCATAGTGCAGTGTAGCTAAGTGCTTTATAAATGGTGTGTTTTATGACCTACTTGAGACATAAACTATCCTACATCTGCAGGATGAAAGCAGCGGGTGGCTGGCAGCACCAAATCATCCGGGAGAATCTTAGCACGCGGCAGAAGGTCGCAGCCGACGCTACCTGGAGAAACACCATGGAAGGCTTTTTGTAAATCTTACTCCACTCAGTGGCTTATTTTTCATTCTCTATTATTTCCGTCATAGCTCTGCAAAAAATTCTTCGCACAAGGGGAAAAAAAAAATGAACCTAGTGGGCATTTTTCCTGAAGCACAGACACCAGATATAGGTGTAAAACAATCGAAAAGAAAGTGTTATTTGTCGTGGAGAACTATAGAATGTACACATCCAAAGACGGGGACATAATAATTATCGGGGAGTCTCATTAATGTCCTGTTTTAGAATTTCATAAAAGAGCTTCAGTGATGATTCAGACTTGGAGCTCTAATGGAATAAGACGTGGCTATACTAGAGACCATTTACTTTTGAGCCATGAGTGTATTATATATGTGTATGCATGTGTTACACACGCGCATGCACACACACACACACACACACACACACACACACACACACACACACACCCCTTGCAGAATGGATTTCCGAATGCAGAGGTCACAGGTAGAATTTCTTAAAACCAAATATGTTTTTAAGAGTAGTTCAGGAGTAGAGGATGTCACAAACAGGAAGTCTGCCTTTGCGACAGTCACCCCCAATAGCTGAACTGATCAATCCATAATCGACACCGATGCTAAATATTCACAAGTCTTGGACGGGACGTGACAGAGACTCACGCCACAACTGAGCATGTTCAAATACATTTAGAAACAGTCTGTGCACTAAACAGATCCAGACTTGGAAGTCTCTTCCATTGTTTTTCTGCTGAAGAAATCAATGATATGGTGTATTTCATGTTTTCTGGTTAAAAAAAAAAAGGAGTCGAGAGGGTCAGCTGCATCCCCGCTCTATGCAGAAGGCACGCCGTCAGGACTGGAACTCGGGTCTGAACCCAAAACCTGGGTCATGCAGTGTGCCCTGCCACCTCATGTCACTGAGGATAACCCTCAATTTTCCCCAGGACATCG
This sequence comes from Pteropus vampyrus, assembly GCF_000151845.1. Lineage (NCBI taxonomy): Eukaryota > Metazoa > Chordata > Mammalia > Chiroptera > Pteropodidae > Pteropus > Pteropus vampyrus. The sequence continues at coordinate 143,098 of NW_011889292.1, read as the reverse complement.
GTGGTAACCACATGCTAACGCACAAAATGCTGGGAAACATAAGATAGTCTTGATCGTTTCCGCTGGTGTGTGGATCATGGAGGTTGATGAGATAAGAGAGAATGGCCAACAAGGATGAGGGAGGTCGCAGAGAGGGCGGAATGAGCTAAACCACAGCCTGCTCTCTCATGGGGCGGCTGCGGTCCTTGTCCCCACACTTGGACTTGTGACTCTGCTCGGTGATCCGACTGCATCACCCCTGGGGCGGTGCGATGGGACATCCTGCCCGCTTTCGGAACGATGCAGCCCTTTACGACTATTTTAATCACGTGACCCTGCTGAGTATGTCACCAGCACTAACAGGCATGTGAAGGAATGTCACGAGCTGGAGCGACTCGCCCACAGGACCAGACACAGACTCACAGCCTGTGCGGCTGGGGTCGGGGTAGGAATGGGTCGGTGTTCTGGAGGTGATGAGGGAACCCCAGTCAGATGTGGCCTTGACCTTCACTGGCTCTGGGACCTTGGCCAAACCCCTGAAACACTGTCATCTGCACCATGCCACTGTGTGACTTCTCGGCAGAACCCTGTGTGACAAAGCATTCCCTTACATGGCTGATCTTTCTCAGTCTTGGTCGGTCAAATCACTGCCATCCACGGCATCATTTCAGTTAATGCAGGAGTGCACAGGTTAGAGCTGTGTGACTTGAGAAGTTATTTTCTGTTCATGATTACCAAATAAATGACTACTTCATTATGGTTTAATTTAACAGGATACCTTTATGTCACATTAATAAAGTCTGTGTGTATATGGGTCTGTTTATTTGGGACACTATTTTGAGTCATTTTTTAGCTGAAAAGGATTCTTTTAAATAAAGTCGTTTGCTTGCCATATGTGTTTCAAAGGGCTTTCAAGATCTTCATTTCTTGAAAGTTACCTGGGGAGAGCTGAACAGGTGGCCTTTATTGAAACAGAGACATTAGCCCTTGACAGGCTGCAACCTCCAGCTCTGCAGACTTGGCCTTGTCTCACACGTTGCAAAAGACCAGCAGCCTACAGGTGAGTCCAGGGCATCCGGATGAGGTAGAGGATGCACAAGGGGACATTAGAGTGTGGGCCATCGTGGGAGCATGGCGAGAGAGCCGTGTGTGCCTGGAAGGTCTCAGCGGAGGACACTCGACCGGCTGGCAGAGGGGGAAAGTGAACGTACCAAGATGAACGGGAAGATGCAAGCACGCGTGGCAAAGACCCGGGAGCCCAAGGCCCTCGCACCCTTTCCGGAAGCGGGGTGGCCGGTGTCAGCCTCCACAGCCAGGCGGCCGGCCCACACTCAGAGTGCAGACACGAGCGATGTTTGAGAAGCGTTATCTCATATGCAGCCGCAAGGCTGGACCCTACAGACAGCGGATTCCAATGCCAACGGGACACTGGGCGTCTATCGGTGTCCAGGTGTTTGGGTCACCCCGTACCTCAGCACCTCTCTCATTAGTGAGATAAGCAATCAGTTACCACCTATGTCCCCCCTACCCCGAGAATTGATGCTTGTGTATACACAGAGCAATGGGGCGGGGGGAAACCCTATGTTCTTATGATAAAAAAAAAAAGACTCTGGCTCAGTGACATTACTTATTTATTTTTATAAATATTTCATATGTTGTGGGGTGATGCTGCTGTACTGTAAATAATCTCAGCCATCTTTGATTCCAGATTCAACACCGTCCCTGGCCACCACCAGATGTTTTAATAATGGCAGACGCCAGGCAGTGGCTGCCAGCCAGAGGGGAGTAAGTGGCAGAAATTAAGTAGTTGTTTTTAAAAAAAAAAAAAAACATGGAAATCGTGAGATTTAAGTTAAATTGAGAGCACAGTGGGAAGACAAATCCCCTTCCTGTGACAGAAATTAACACCTCATGCCATCCTCAGCTGATAATGTCCCACGGTAAAGTATTATTACAGCTAAATGTCCCCTCACGAGCTACCTGTCAAATCTCCTTCAGGAAAGAAATAGACAAATAGCATTATTGTCTTCCCTTTACATCCCCACACGTAGAATAAAAATCTCAAAATAGCTTGAAATGCCAGCGCTATGCAAAACTCACACTAACAGTGGGAAACAAACCTATTTTCTAAAAATTCACCTAAGCTTTTATTAGTCCTTGGGGAAGAAAAGGCGAGAAAACGATGCTGTGTCTCGAATGCACGGTTATCTTTTTAATGAGTATACTCATTTTTTTTTTTCCACATCGGGCATAACTATTATAAAGTTTAGACTGGCTCCGATACATCCCACACCACAATGCAAGTTCGCTAACTATCATATACGTTTTAGAAGAGTTTCTCATTTTTTTCTCTTGTTTATAAGTATCTTAGGTAAACGATGCTGCTTTATAAGAATCCTTTGTTCTCAAAATAGAATTGGGGATATTCTAATCAGGAATAGGGAAAGATGGGGAAACGTCGTGCGTCCGCTCTGAGCATCTCCAGGTTTGCAATGAAGCATCTTCTCAGGGTCTCGTGACACAATTTGAGCACGGACCCTGATGGGTCCATCCTCGCTCCTGATTAAGTGATGCTTATGCTCTGAGCCCACGTAGCACTTGAACGAGCAGGTGCTTCTGGGATGCCCCCGCCATCCTAGCTTCTCACGACAGGATGCGGTCAGCAGCAAC
>NW_011889292.1:138330-140399 GCF_000151845.1 Pteropus vampyrus | reverse complement strand
AAAAAAAGACTCTGGCTCAGTGACATTACTTATTTATTTTTATAAATATTTCATATGTTGTGGGGTGATGCTGCTGTACTGTAAATAATCTCAGCCATCTTTGATTCCAGATTCAACACCGTCCCTGGCCACCACCAGATGTTTTAATAATGGCAGACGCCAGGCAGTGGCTGCCAGCCAGAGGGGAGTAAGTGGCAGAAATTAAGTAGTTGTTTTTAAAAAAAAAAAAAAAACATGGAAATCGTGAGATTTAAGTTAAATTGAGAGCACAGTGGGAAGACAAATCCCCTTCCTGTGACAGAAATTAACACCTCATGCCATCCTCAGCTGATAATGTCCCACGGTAAAGTATTATTACAGCTAAATGTCCCCTCACGAGCTACCTGTCAAATCTCCTTCAGGAAAGAAATAGACAAATAGCATTATTGTCTTCCCTTTACATCCCCACACGTAGAATAAAAATCTCAAAATAGCTTGAAATGCCAGCGCTATGCAAAACTCACACTAACAGTGGGAAACAAACCTATTTTCTAAAAATTCACCTAAGCTTTTATTAGTCCTTGGGGAAGAAAAGGCGAGAAAACGATGCTGTGTCTCGAATGCACGGTTATCTTTTTAATGAGTATACTCATTTTTTTTTTTCCACATCGGGCATAACTATTATAAAGTTTAGACTGGCTCCGATACATCCCACACCACAATGCAAGTTCGCTAACTATCATATACGTTTTAGAAGAGTTTCTCATTTTTTTCTCTTGTTTATAAGTATCTTAGGTAAACGATGCTGCTTTATAAGAATCCTTTGTTCTCAAAATAGAATTGGGGATATTCTAATCAGGAATAGGGAAAGATGGGGAAACGTCGTGCGTCCGCTCCGAGCATCTCCAGGTTTGCAATGAAGCATCTTCTCAGGGTCTCGTGACACAATTTGAGCACGGACCCTGATGGGTCCATCCTCGCTCCTGATTAAGTGATGCTTATGCTCTGAGCCCACGTAGCACTTGAACGAGCAGGTGCTTCTGGGATGCCCCCGCCATCCTAGCTTCTCACGACAGGATGCGGTCAGCAGCAACCTCGCCTTTGGGAATCTTCCCTTCACGGTGTCTAGAGAAGCACGTGGCCCGTGTGTCGGTTTCACAGGAACAAAGCAGAACAAAGCAAAACTGAGCTTACCTTTAGCCCGGGATTTCAGCAGCTTCATTAAGCCCCTATCCCTACTCTTAGTTAAGTTCCAGAGAACAAAGAAAGCCCTGGTGATCTCAACCACAACGGCTGAATTTTAATTGGGTGCATTTCGCTGAGCTAATGGTTGCTTTAAAATCTGCTCAGTGCGATCCTGCTACAGAATGAAAACATTTCTTCCATACCTGCAGATAAACTGCCTGCGTAAAAACACAAACAAACAAGAAGAAACCAAACAACAAAAAAAACCCCAGCAACTCTCTTTCTAGGGAAAATATATATTTTGTTCGCGAGCTGCTATGAATACACATCGCTGGCAATTTTAGCAGGGTGTCCTCTGAATTTTTCACACTCTCAAGTTACGACCGACAGGTTTATATTATATCTTCTACTTCTTTGCTATGAAAACATAGAACATGAGGTGGAAGGTTCAGATTCTTATCCATAATCCCAAAGAACGAAATGAAACCGTAAATGTATTTCCAGTTGCAACAAAATCGTGGCTTCATGGAATCGAACTATCACTATCAAATCACAAAATCCGCCGTTGTTTCTCAATAGTATGTACAAAGTTAAGTTCTACGACTCTTTTAGAATCTTTTTAAATCATTCGATTTAAGTATCATGTCATTTTCGGACTTGGAGCCTCTTAAATCTTAAATTGCTGGAATTAAAAAGCAGAAAGAGGACAGAGAGAGAAACGAGAAAGATAAGCAGAAATAAGTCCACTAAACTGAAATATGCGTAATGAATATTATATCAGAGGAACTTGAAAATATTGGGGTAGTTAGAATTCAGTCTATATATGGGTACACAGGTGTATATATTATCACATATAAAAGCACGATATGTATATATTGTACATTATATGCATATAATATATATAA
>NW_011889292.1:136336-138280 GCF_000151845.1 Pteropus vampyrus | reverse complement strand
TGTGACAAATATTGTGATTCATGACTTTTCTGCATAGCTCATCAAAATTCTACTCTAATTTTGTTCTCAATACACAGCTGCTCCAAGTTCTTACCTTTATATCAGCAGCAAGCAGTCTTAATAATAATAACTATAAGTTGTTGAACAGTAAAATATCTGCCAGGTGCGTGGCTGAACAAGTCTGAATGTACTTTTCGATCTAATTCTCTAAGCCACTCACTTTTGGAAATGGTACTGATAGCCTCATTTTTTTTCCATGAGAAAACTTGCGCTTAGAGAATCGAAGAACTTATGCACATTCCCCAAACCAATAAACCATCGTGCCAGGATTTGAACTCAGGATTCCTTTGCCCCAAAGTCATGCATGCTCCAGTGACGTTTGATTCTACAGCCAACGTCCTGTATCTGCTGGCAAGCATGTAAATTTCATAGACACAGGTTCAGTATTGATTTTGATGACTCAGTCAGTTTCTTTAGTGTTATTAAGAGTATTTGAAGATTTTTTGAAAGCTTTTCCTTCTTGATTCATTGATTTCACCCATAGAGCACCAGGATAAACTAATTCCAGCATGCCCCGAAAGTGATAACTTGCGGACTCACTTTTCACCCTGTGACACAGCAGTTAATATATTACTAACGTATAATAACTTCGGTTTATTAATTTAACCAAAAACGGATTGATCGCATGCCCACATGCCGTGGCAAAAAGCACCCGCTCTCTCTTCTCTGTTGTAGTGGGGTGACTTCAGGGTATTGTCAATTGGAAAAGACCACGCTTTGGAAAAGATCGGTTCTCCAAAACCACCATCAGTCTGTGTAACAAACCTCCCTTACCTCAGGAACTTAAAATAAAATGCAAGTATTTAGCTCAGGAGGCTGTGCGTTGGTCATTTAGATTGCATTCAGCTGGGCGGTTCTTTGGCCGTCCGTTGACATGGCTCATGCGGCCAGCAGTTGTCTGGCTGTCGGCTGAGAAAATGGCCCCACCCGTGTCTTCTCTTCAAGCCAGGTAGCTCCGGCCTGATCTCAGGACTGCGGTGAGCCGTGGCGGGGCCAACAGTGGAGCACAATCACTTTCAAAAGCTCTGCTTCGGTCACAAGCGTTGACATCCATGGCAAACTCAAGTAACAAAGTGAACTCAAGTCACGTAGAGGTCTGTCCCATGTGACACCGGGAGGAACTACCGAGTCACCTGGTGAAGGGTGTGGCTGTAGGGAGGGATGAGGACACCAATGCAATCCCTATACCTCAGGGAACACCCACATTTGGTGGAAAAGAATTATCAGAAAGGACAGCTCAATGACAGCTGTATCGATGCTGCCAAACCTCGTCTAGAGCTGACGCTTTTCGCTGTGTAATTCGAGAAGAGGGCTTGCTGCTGAGCATGCACCTCTTGCCCAGTTCATCCCGGCAGTTGTCCGGGGAGATGCCCGGGGAGATGATGCCCAACCCTGGAACTGCCCACGCACCACGCGGCGTGTCTCCATGTCTGAAGCAATCGACGAAACCCACGCCCAATGATTTTCTAAGCTGGAGTCGTTTCTTCTCGCTATAAGCCACAGCAAGGAGAAGGCCCAGTGGAATAATTGTATGCGTCGTCGAACACTTAGAATCGCATGAGATAAATCTTGATAAAAATCGGATGTGTGTACAAAATCGGAAGGACTTTCCACCTTGAAAACCATGCCACTGAGGATCTTTTCTTTTTTTTTTTCAAAAGTAGTACATCAATGCCAAGGCTCTCAGAATCATTACACTAAAGGCATCCACAGACAAACTGCAATGTTGAAATTAGTATGTGACTTCTGACAAAAGCACAATTGGAATTATAGAGATGTTGGAAAAGGCATTTTAAGGGGCATCATAATCTTATTCATTTTTCGGATTTTCTAAGTTGGTTCCTTTATCAAAATAGGTCCACAGAAATACCCGCCCCTTGCATG
>NW_011889292.1:133205-136286 GCF_000151845.1 Pteropus vampyrus | reverse complement strand
TAATAACAAAACCCAATAGCTCCACACATTTATTGAGACAGGCAAATGAAAGCACAGGGGGAAACATTCTCAACATTTGTCTCATCATGCCAGGACAAAAATTCTCCTCAACTACATTAGGAAACGTGCAGGATCTACTTAAAGTGGCTCCGCCGTAAAACTTCTAAAATTGGGATCTTTAAACACAGAATAATTATTCTGCGGTAAGGGTCTTAAAATCTCGTGAGTGTAACAATGTCTAAAGTGCCACATCGCCAACCACGTGACTGAGAATGAGAACATCCAGGCAAAATGAAGTCCTGTAGAAATCACACGTGCCAAATTGTCACCTGGATCTTATCCTTCATTTCACGTTTTTTTAGATGCCAATTACCTGGTTTTCACACCTTGGTCTCCCTTTCTAAATACGATCCTATTTCCATTTAAATATACCCACAAAATGAACTCGAATGTATTTGAAACTTCTACCTTATTATTTTTAATAGAAATAGTCAAGAGTGGCTTAAGTCAAATCTTTTAAAAAAATATTTTTCAAGTACAGTTGACGTTCAATATTATATTAGTTTCAGGTGTACGGCATAGCGGTTAGACGTTCATATAAGTTATGAAGTGACCCCCCCGATAAGTCTAGTCCCCGCCTGGCACCACACGTGCTTAGTACACTATTATCGACTACCTTCCCTGTGCTATGCTTCACATCTCCATGACTATTCTGTAACTATGTAAGTGAACTCACATTTGTCTTTCATGTCTGACTTATTTTACTTCATTTAATACCTTCTAGGTCCATCCATGTTGTTGCAGATGGTAGGGTTTCATTCTTTTTTATGGCTAATATGGAAGTTTGTTCCAAAATGAAGACTAGAACTACCTTACGACCCAGCATTTCCAGTTCTGGGCATTTATAGGAAGAAATCTAAACTCGAATTCTAAAACATAGACGCACCCCTATGTTCACTGCAGCATTATTTGCAAGAGCCAAGATATGGAAGCACCCTAACTGTCCATCGATAGATGACTGGATAGAGAGGATGTGGTACATATCCACAATGGAATATTACTCAGGCATAAAAAAGTTAAATCTCTTATGGATGCTTCTTTTAATGAGTTTTTATGACAAGACCAAAGATCTGGAACGTGAATTAAGAAACTTATTCTTCGCAGTAGGAAATCCCAGAGATCAAAATGATCACCAGATTTGCTACTTTACAGCTACAGTTATGATCAACGTGCTTATGACGACTGCCTTTTGTGTCTTTGTATCTGGGAAAGCATATAAGTTTTGTTCCTGTTGCAAATGAAAAAGAAAAGAAGAGGAAAGAAAACATTACTTATTTTAGGAGGAAGGGCTTTCTGGAAAGGGCCAGCCCATCTCCAGTAGATGTCCGTGTTGCTGTAACAACCTCTGTTCTTCTCAGGGAGGGAAGAAGGTGGGAGAAACATGGCCAGGAAAATAAATGAGCTCTGCGTCTAGCTGCTGTATATAACGCAGATAAGGTAGACAAACGTGAGCTCTAAAACAATTATCGAAATCTGCCGACCTCATTTGTAGCGACTTTGACTCCCTATTTGGGGTTTGGTAGCCTTTAAAAAAGAGAGTGTTCTAGAATATTTCATGCTACTTTACTACCCACTTTAACTTCTTCTCTTCCTAAACCTTAATGGTTTTTCTCCACATCTCGAATGTGTCCCAGTGTTATTTCGTGGGAGCCTTAAATTGCATGAGAAATGTTCACATTAATGATATTCAAAATTAAATTGATTTGTCAGGGTTCAGTGGAGCCGTGAAATGAGTCTAGTGATTTGGACTCTCTCCCCCGCTGGGATATTTTAATGATGATGTAAAATACTCCTAATTTCAAGATATAATAGCTATACTGTATTTTAAACGACTCCCATCTTTTTTTTGCAACAGGTAAATAGAATAATAATTTCTGCTTAATATGGAGTCCAGTATGTAGTATTACGCAAAACAGAACTTTCATTGCAGCCCATTAAAAAGTGTCTCCCACGTGAATTATTCCTGCTTATTGTTACAGACCAGGCAGCTCTGGTTTCTTACACAATTACCACGTCTCAAAACACACAGACTGGGGAGTCTTAAATGCTATCGATGACACCCATCTAAAACAGAGGTGTAAATAACCTGTCATTTCAACAAGCCTTAGCCAAGGAACACACTTAATGACAAGGGAGCATCTGCGAAGATGAGAAATAAATGGTCAGACCTTTCTCGAGAGTGACAATGATCTAAATATAGTTCCTTCACATTTATTGTCTAACATTCTTGAGTTAGCTAGTCAGAGAAAACAATTAGGCACAGCCAAGCAAAAGAAAGAAATCTGCGAGCTAACAAGCAACAATGGCATATTATAATGAAAGGCAAATTCCAACCGATGATAATGTTTCATACTGAAAAATAAGAAAAACATTTGAAATGTGACTTTTAAATGTCTGATTTCATTACTTGTTGTCTAGTTGTAATCGTCAATATTATAAATATTCTACCTCTTATAAAAACAAAATGGTAAAATACCTGTGTTAAAGAAGTAGCCAGCTTTTAAAATTTGCTTTTCTCATTTATGAAAACCTCTGAATTAACAGTGTGCTTGTTTAGAGCTGTCTGATTTGATTGGCAAAAATCTCTTAGGTCTTCTTAAACCCCCGACACTGTTCGTCGCTCCAAGTTCTAAGAATCCTTCTCTCCCCAATGACAGATTGTTGCCAAAGGACCTCTTACCATGACTTATTACTGTCGTTTGTATGATTTGCATCTGGAAGGAGAGTTGGGGAGCTGCCGGTGGCTCTGATGACTCAAACATGAGCAGGCACCATTGTGAGGTTGTCTCGTTTTGCCTCATTTCGTGCCCGGTGAGCCCGAGCATGCGCGACACACAGAATCAGCCTCGTCTTCGGTGGACGGCACTGCCAGCTCCTTCCTTCATGGGCTCGTCCCCAAGAAGGTTGACTCATCCTGACTCTCTCTCGTGCTCATTTTGCACACTTTTGTTTCCCACACGTAGATGGATCCATTTCATGGAAGAATTTTGCAGACGAGCTCATCCGTATGCGATGGCATCT
>NW_011889292.1:124410-129015 GCF_000151845.1 Pteropus vampyrus | reverse complement strand
CTCGTTTGCTTGTTTTATCAGATTAAAAGAAAAATAATAATTGCGTGTCTTATCTTACCTTAAAAAGAGCAGAGCAAATATCAGCACATAATTGCAGTTTCTGCAGGTGGAGTTATTATCTTTTATCAGCCTTTGCATAGATATATTCTGTAATGAATTCTTTGGTAGCGTGTGGTGAAGGCTATTGTCTCAGCTACCTATTGCTGCACAGATATACATTCGAAAGTTAATGGCTTAAAGCAGCCATTGTTTATTTCCTCGTGCTATGGGGCGGGGCTCACGTGACATGGCTCGTCTCCATGCTTGTGGCTTTTTGGGGATCAGTACTATTTTTGGGGTCTCAGCTGGGACAGCTGAGATGGTCATCTCCACTGGTCCTACTTCCTCCAGGAGGCTAGCCGAGGCTTGGCAACACAGTGACAGTATTCAAAGATGGCAGCAGTGGAAACTCCGGAGCTTCTAGAAGTCCAGGTTTGGAAAGCCAACAGCATTAATTTCTCACAGTCTGTTGATGAAAGCCAATGCTGGGGCACTTCACGCAATCCTCGGCAGAAAACCCACAGACTTCTGTCGTCACGGAGTGCTAGATTTCCACCTAAGGAAATGAACATCCAAACTCAGTCAGTGGCCGTTCAAACATAAATAAGACTAATTTGTGTGTATTTCAAATAAATAGGAGATTCATCAGTGGAGGACGCATCTCAGCTTCCACGGTGCAGATGAATTATGGAGTCAGCAGAATAGAAGTTAATCGCGGGACACAGACACAGCTCATAACATCCTTTCAAAAACCTTAAAAGAGTGAACCGAATCACAGGCTTCCTATGATTTAAAACAAATTTTTATCTTGTTTTCTCTTATAATGAATCTTTTTCATTAATGTTAGACAAAGTGTTAATAAATAATATGGTGGACCGTATGTGTGTCTGTGTGAGGTTCTGGGTATCCGTTCTCTGGTCATTAGAGGATGCAGCCTAGCAGTATCTAAGAAAGAATTCAAGATAAAACAAACAACTACCTCGAAGCCATTTTTTTTTTCCAGCAGCTATCTGCCTAGGGCATAATAATTAGGTCTAGATAGAAATAGACCCTAATGTAAAATGAACATATTTAGTCAGTGGAATTTAAAGAGAAGAGATATCTAAGTTTAGGGACTCGTTCGCTGTTCCGGATGCATTTCCAGGAGTTTTTGATTGTGACTAAAGGATAAATAGTAATTTGTCGATAGTATTTCAAAGTTTTCCACAATCAGCTCAAAGACAAATAAGAGCATTGTCACAGAGGTGACCGGTGACGGCAGATATGTCTGTCCGTGTCTGTGCCCTCGCCTCCCTCTGCACGCGTGTGGACATGACTGGAGTTGCACCCACGGTGACGCCGGCTGCCAGCGGGGGAGGCTCAGAGGCACTGCAGCTGTTTCAACAGCGAGGCCTTTTCAGATGGGATCTTCAGCGTTTGACAGAAGGTGGAGTTAGCGGTGAGCGCTCAGTCCAGGCACTCGCGTGTTTCGTTGAGACCGTTCTGACAGGTGACTCCCAGGGCTCTGCCTCCAAGCAGTCTGCCGAGATTTCCCGTCTCCTCTCTGAGCTGGCACACCTGAGAGCGGCTATCACGGAGTCCACGTCTTCTGTCCTCGACTGGAGATGCCTTACTCTGCTGTGAGTGAGCTCGGGCTGCGATGGCTCTCATACGAGCAGCCCAGCCAATGTGACAGCTGAGAGTTGGGACGTGGTCCCCGTAAAGGTTTTGCAGGGAAATACAGTACTCCCTTGAGCATCCACACACTGCAGGCTCTTCCCTGCGAGGGGCTGAGCTCCTCCCGGCGGTGCTTTGGGACACCCTTCGAGAAATACTTATGAGTAGCTAGCAGTGCGCTCAGGCTGGGGTGAGCACAATGTGAAGCGTGTCTTGTCCCATCAGCACTGGACAGCAGCCATTCTAAGCATCTGAGTGTCGCCAAAGGTCCGAGTTTAATGACGGACAGGAAATGGTGATGCTGGCTTACAGGTCGCCCTCCGCATGTTCCATGACGCGACCCCACAGGGGGCGAGATGCTCCTGGCTCCGTAGAGCTGGTCCCCAGGTGTGTGTGCCCACCTGTGCCCACCCGAGGAAGTCTCCCCCTCATGAATGGAAGACTGCACGAGGCTGGTGTCTCGGAACCTGGACTCAGTGGGACCCTTACTCACAGCCACTGTCACGCATCACAAGGCACCTATCATGGGGAAAGTTCTGGTTGGCAGAAGTGCACCATGCTGGCTGTCATCGACAGGTTTCTCGGTCATGCGTCTGGGCGCTGTGCACTTCCCTTAATAAGATACATCGAAACGAGGGGCAGATCAGCTCTGCAGACCTTAGTTCCTAGCAGCCTGCTCTAGAGCCTAGGTTCTCGCTTTGTATTGCAAAGCACCGTCAAAGGCCCGAGGCCTGGGGACCTGGAGGAGGGGGACCCGGGAGCCGCCTCTGTACCCTCCACAATGCCTTCCGGGTCTTTCTTCCAGAGTCGGCCTCAGAGACACACTCAGAAGTCTCCAGCTTTGGGCATCTTTTCACAAACTCAAGTTGATGTAAAATTAACCATCGCAGGGTGAAACATGAAATCATTTTACATTTCCACAAAGCACCTTGTAGGAAGTCGCGTCGGTCAGCTCGGCCGCCACACAAAACGCCACCGAGTGGGCAGTGTAAACAACAGATGTTTATCTTCCTGCAGCTCTGGAGGCCGGAACTCCAAGATCCGGGCTGGTTTCTCCCGAGACCGCTCTGCTTGGCTGGCAGAGACGCCCGTCTCCGCCCTGTGTCCTCACGTGGCCTTTACTCTGGGCGAGGCTGACCCCGCTGTCTAAGTCTCTTCCTCTAAGGACATCAGTCCAAACGGATCCGGGCCCCCCTCCCAACCTCATCGCACCTTAACTGCCTCCTTCAAGGCCCCCTCTGCCAACACGGCTGCACGCTCTGAGCTTCAGGGTGTCACGGCTTCGCCACGCGCATTTTGGAGGACACCGTTCGGGCCGTCACAGAATTTTCTCCCATCATGACAGCTCTGTCGAACTTCGTAGTTTCCATCACTCTCCGTTGTTGGAACCGTCTCCCCCGCTACCACCCACACCAACGCCATGGCGACTAAGGTGCATTTCCAGGTCCAATCCTACTTCTTCTGATGCCCAAACCGTGAAGTAGGCCGCCGTCACGCGGTGGACGTCTAGTGGACGACGCGGGTCAGGTGCAGCGCCCGGTCTTCTCCTGCACTGGCTGTGTATATTGTTGTAGTTCACGGGGGTGCAGGTAGCCCCCACAAATCGCAGGACAGAGAACCGTGTGCAGAGCAGCACTGGACCACATGTTCTTCTGGATCAACAGCTGGTAGCATTGTAGCAGACACATATTCGGAAATGAAGTGTTTCTTCTGCTCAATGTCATCGCGTGACCATAAAATGCGAGGCCTCCTGTGTCACCCACTCTTCTTGAATCCCCGAGCTTGGGAACCGTAGCTAGTGGAGAATCCACATTCTCTCTTTCTCTGGATGAAGAACTCACAGGAGGCAGATGGGTTCAGGCCGTTGAACAAGAAATGCCCTACATTTCACAGCAAGTTTGAAATCTAAAAATAACTTACCTGGTATTTGTAAAGTTTTTCTTGGAGTGGGGGTGTGATGGAATAAGTTAGAAGTTTGCACATATCGTTAATTAAATCTCAAACTTCAGAATTAACTTTTTCCTTAAATCCATCTGTATTTTTAAAACCCTAAAATTCCTTTGTGGCGTAATGGGGAGGAGGTCCCTTTCATTTGCCATTTGAGAAACACCCTTCCGCTCAGCCACATTTCCACAAAGCTGAAATTGCGCTGAGGATCCGGTAGCAATGGAATAGACCCCACCTTCTACTTTGGGCACTGATGCATTTTAGTTTATAAATTCTTAGAGTTCTACAATTTGAAAAAAAAAAAAAATCTGCCAAAATGTATTGTTCTCCGGCTCAACGTTTTCTCTTGGCTTATCTGCGAGGAGGCGGGAAAGGGTAATGGGAATGACCTTGACGCTGAAACGTGGAGCTCTTGGAGAATTTCTTCCAGATATTTAGCCACTCTGACCCTCAGTCTCCTCATCTGTGCCACAGGATTAAACAGTTGTAGAACTTCCTAGACGCACGGCACCGTGTCAAGAGTTTCGCCTGAACTTAATTTTCACAGTATTTAATCCCCATAAACACTATCTGAAGCAGGTCTTAACCATTGTCACCATCTTACTGAGGAGGACGCTGAGATTCAAGAAGGTGAATTCACACACCCTAGGTCACAGCGAGAAAGAGGCAGAGACGCGATCTGAAGGGACATTTGCCTGGCTCTTAACATCTGATTTGCGGGACCCTCGGATGCAGATGTATTTATAAAGTTTCCGTCACAGCAGAGGCAGTCGCGAGATGGCGGACGCCGTCATTACAAATGGGAAGGGTACACCTGTCTTTTTTCTCAAATTCCGTGATCATAGGACGAAAAGATTTCCTGGGACCATCGATCTTGCAACAAGAAAAAGAAAGGAATGGAAACTGGTATCCAAGATGTGTCCATACTGACTTGCTGAATCCATACTGACTTTTAGAAAGTGC
>NW_011889292.1:121770-124360 GCF_000151845.1 Pteropus vampyrus | reverse complement strand
GTCTGATTTGATTGGCAAAAATCTCTTAGGTCTTCTTAAACCCCCGACACTGTTCGTCGCTCCAAGTTCTAAGAATCCTTCTCTCCCCAATGACAGATTGTTGCCAAAGGACCTCTTACCATGACTTATTACTGTCGTTTGTATGATTTGCATCTGGAAGGAGAGTTGGGGAGCTGCCGGTGGCTCTGATGACTCAAACATGAGCAGGCACCATTGTGAGGTTGTCTCGTTTTGCCTCATTTTGTGCCCGGTGAGCCCGAGCATGCGCGACACACAGAATCAGCCTCGTCTTCGGTGGACGGCACTGCCAGCTCCTTCCTTCATGGGCTCGTCCCCAAGAAGGTTGACTCATCCTGACTCTCTCTCGTGCTCATTTTGCACACTTTTGTTTCCCACACGTAGATGGATCCATTTCATGGAAGAATTTTGCAGACGAGCTCATCCGTATGCGATGGCATCTATGGACTAGCTTACACTCACCGTGCGACGAGTAAGTTTGTTACAGGAAGAAAAGATTTCCATATACTGTTAAGCGAACGTGATGCACATCTGTTGCTCTGAAACGCCTTTCTTCCGAAGGTCATTTGGGTATTCCTTGGTGTCCAGGATTCATCTAAACAGAAGTACTTGGGTCCCTGTCGAGGTTCGTAGCTGACACCTTGGCCATGTTCTCCGATCTCCAGGATGTAGCGGAAGTCACCAGCATGGCTCCTGTGACTTATAGATGGTCCGTCAGGACTAAACGTATCACTCAATGCCAGCGGCTGTTCCACGGTGTGTGCTTTCCACATCTTTTTCTCTTTATTCGGCCTCCAGGCCTTGACGAGCACATTGGTTTTACTTCCCTTTTTATGTATTGCTACGCTCGTGTTAATTGAATTTCTACTATGTCAAGAATACGCTTCATACTGGCGATAATGAAGCGAGCAAGTGATAATAGGATCTCTGTCTGCCAAGACTCTCTGACTACCTGGGAAACTGAATTAATAATCAAATAATAGTGATAACATCAAGAATAACAGTAACGGGACTTATCGAACACTTCTTAATTGGTAGACACGGTGAAAGGCATTAGGAATATAATTATGAAAAAAACGACAATGTTTTTGGAAAATTGTCTGAATATAAACGGTACTTATATTAATCGATGCTCTTTCTCGAATAGTATTCTATGTAGAATGCTCACACTTGGCATGCTTTTATGTCTTTCGTATCTCTGCCTCCCGGTGACTTTCGCCAGTGAGGTCTAGATCTGCCGTCTGGAACTCAAGAGAGTTCATTGCTTCACCTCCACTGTCTGCCTTTCAAATACTTCAACAGCTGGATCGTGGCTTTTCTCGTCTAGCTGAATCATCACCTGTTGCAACGTTCCTCAAATCACAGTTCCTAACAAACTGGATGAGACTTTCCTCGATATGACCTCTTTATTCACGATTATTTCCAAGCCACGGGGCAAACCCAGGAACAGGAAACTCCAGAAAGGCTCTGGCGAAGAGGAATAACGTGGCTTTTGCACACCCAGAAATGACCGACTCGCCGATGACCTGTGACGCCCATGCCACCGTGGGCATGACCATAACCCTCTTCTGCCACGTGCGTTTCGAGAGCCCTGGGTCTCACTTGCCCTTTCCACGGGGGTGAGCCCAGCGCAGAACCGGACGAGCTGGGCACCGAGGCCCTGTGACCCGTGGGTGGCAAAGTGGTCACTTTTTTTTCACCCACATACCTGTGCTCAGCCAGTAGCATACTCTAGAAAGAAAACATGAGCTGGAGACTTGGGGCCTTCCCTCTGTAATTTTAAGATCTGTTTGTCAACCTGAGTTAAGGCAACGATTTGAAAGGGGAATTCCTCTGTCATCTGGCAGGCACTGATTCATCACTCTGTTATATTTCGTTGCATCTCTGGAAATCACAGAGAATCCAAGCGAAATCCGCGTCTTTGGCACACGCGTTGCTACACCCTGTCCAGTCCTTCACTCTGCAAGGCACAGCGAGGGACGTAATAAACAGGTGTCTCTTTTCCACATCCTGGGTCATGGAGGTGGTTCTTTTATCTACTTGAAGGTCTACTTGGCCCTAAGTGTCCTAGGCTGTGCAGGGCTGTCTGACCTGACCCAAGCCGTATCAGTCTGGGGCAAGACGTTGTGTTTTATGGGGTACTAGGGGTTCACTTTCTCTCAGGACATCTGCTTCAATCCAAGATGCACGCTTCGTTCCTCATAGGGCCACTGCCCACGTAGCTTTTCGACAGATTTCTCAGCTTGGGGCAGTCTGTACAGCATCAACCTTTTGGCCCCGTAACCTGCGAGGCATGCACTCTGCTCTCATGTGCCCAATTAGCATACACATCAGGAACTCCGGTAAATTTCTACCACAACAGTAGAGACGGAGAGAGAGACCGACCGGATTATACACTTTTCTTTTTACTCAAGATACTGTGTTAGTTTGACTTCATCAGCATATTTCGACCTACTGAGACAGGGCCACTTAATGCAGCCTTGTTTATGCTACACACCTGTACACACTTCCCTCTCAACGTTCAGGAGAACAAGGATTCAGAAAGGTCAAGGTCTGTTACGGTGACTCTGAG
>NW_011889292.1:104601-116406 GCF_000151845.1 Pteropus vampyrus | reverse complement strand
TGAGTGTATTTTAAAAAAAAAATACAGCTCAGCGATGCATCAGACTCTGCGCTCTCAGCTGGGAATGCAGATCAAATGAAGAGAGATTCTCACCCTACACAATTCTTTTCTTCCTCACTAAACTCTTTCATCTTCCAGAAAATCAGAATTTCACCTCGCAAGTTTTCCGATGCGTTTTGGCCTTCCGTCTTGTCTGCCACGAGGAGCCTTGAGCTAAGTGATAGGGACACTGTCTGCAAACTTCATACGCGGAAACCGAAACTAATCACAGGCAGACAACCGACAAGCCCACATCGAAGACATTCCGCAAAACAGCTGGTGTGCGCGCTTCAAAGCTGTCTAAAGGTATGATATCTGGACGCCGACTCGGGAGTTATTCCAGATGAAAGGAAACGGGCACAGCTGAAGGATGGCATTGCATATGTGTACCCCCCTTACAGGTGGCGTGAGAAAAAGCAGAGAATAAAACCAAAAGCTTCTGAGTAGATACATAACAGTGCTCTGTCATTGCTAAGCCCCTGACTTTGATCTTCGTACCGTGGCTATGTCAGAGCACGCCTTATTTGCCCGTTTGTCCGTATGGCTTTTATCTGCGAAAGCTTTGAATCTGTCACAGGAAAGCCCTGTTAACTACTTCTATAGGACTCAAGTGTCCGTTCGACGCCCGAAAAATATATCCGTTCCAATCTCGTCTCGCATGCTTACCCAAAGTTCTCTATTCTGAGTTTACATTTATGTTCATCGATTTTCATTCGGATCCATATTTTTTTTTTTTGCAACGAGCAGGGTTCCGCCTCCCATCATGGCAGCCTGCTTCATTTTCTGGACGACCCAGTAGCATTATCGGGACACAGTGGTGCATACGAATCGTGCATTCGAGACACTGTTCCGTTCCAGAAACGGGCGAGGCCATCCTCCCCGGCTGGGCAGCACAGGGCAGTCTGCCAGAACGAGCTCATAAAGCAGTATTTCTTGAAGCGTGATTTTCAGACTATGCATGTTAACATTCCCCTTGTGCCGATTATGCAGGCACATTGGGAGGACTGACCCCAGACCCCCAGAATCACAGTCCCCAGGGATTTGGCTGGGAACCACACATGTCAAATACACAGCCCCGAAGCTCCTTATCATTCAGGATCGAACAGATATTTATTAGTATCCTCTGCATGCCAGAGGCCATCTGAGCCTCGAAGATAAAAGTGTATAAAACAACGAATACGATGGGACATGGTACAGCCACGCTGGAAGACAGTTTGGCGGTTTCTTACAAAACTGAACAGACTCTTACCGTAGGATCCAGCCGTTCCACTCGTTGGTATTTTCCCCCAAGGAGTCAGAAACTTAAATCCACATCAAAACCTGCACAAGGATGCTTCTGGCAGCTTCCTTCTAATTGTCAGAACTTGGAAGCAAAGTTCAGTATGGAATGGATAAAATCAACTGGTTCATCCAGACAATGGACTATGATTAAGTACAAAGAAATCGAGCCACGAAAATGATGGAGGACACTAAAGGAAATGCGTAGGACTAAGTGAGAGAAGCTCATCTGAAAAGGCTTCACACTGTATGATTCCAACTCAATGATGTCCCGCAAAGGGCAAAAAACTGTGGAGACAGGAAAAAGATCGGTGGTTGTCACAGCATAAGAGGCGGGGGAGGAGGAAGAGAACAGGCAGAGTGTGGAGGATGTTTAGGGCAGTGACACTACTCTGTGCGATGCTGTGATAATGGTAGGTACAGGCCATTATTGATTCGTCCAAACTCGTAGAATGTACAGCACCAAGAGTGAGCCTTAATGTAAACTACGGGCTTGGGGTGATAATTTTAAAAAAGCAGTGAATCATTTAAAAACTTAAACCACCAGCACGACAAGAAACAACGATCTCTGGACTCGGAGCACCTTGAGTGGCACTAAAGACGAATGTCCTAAGGGACGTATGGGAGCTCAGCTGGCCAAGACTGGATGACGAGGGAGGTACCTGCCAGGTAGAAGTTAACGCTACTGTTTGCAAAAACTAAGCAAAAGCATAAGAGCCGAGGTTTGTTTCTATTTATTTTTAAATAATAAACTTTTGATTTTGGAATACATTTGGATTTATGGGAAAATGTGCAAAGATAATACAGGAAATTCATGGCTGTAACTTCTGGCCCACCTCTGCTAATGGTACCATCCTACATAATTGTGGGACACGTGTCACAACTGGAAAACTAACATTCTACAGCAGTGCTCACTACGCTTCAGGCATTCTTTGCATTTCACTGATGATACCTTTGTGTTCCAGGATCCTATGCCACACTGAGTTGTCTGTCATGTCTCTTTAGTGTCTCCTCTGGTCTGTGACAGTTTTTCAAACTGTTCATTCTTTTTGTGTGTGTGGTGGTGGTGATGGGGATTGACCTTGAGAGTTTTGAGAAGTACTGGGCAAGTATTCTGAAGAATGTCTCTTATTTTGAGTTTGCCTGAGATTTTTGTCATAATTAGACAGAGGTTGGGTTCACAGTTGAAGGCCACAGAAGAGAAGGGTCTTTCTGTTCATGACGAGTCATGCTAGCAAACTGACTGATCGCTGGTAATGACCTTGATCAACCAGCCGAGGTAACATCTAGGCTATTCTTTTTGATGTCATATAAAAAATATGAGGTTGGATGACCAGAAGGATGGTGAGAACATTTACATAGGGCACAATGAAGCTCGACTTGCCAGTGGGACATCCAGACGGATTCTGTGGGGATTCAGGTCCGTCCTTCAGAGGAAAGATCTGAAAGCAGCAGACAGATTATAGAAATGGCATCAATAACCTGGTCATGATTTCCCCAGAAACTCATCATCTCTGTTCCACTCCACCCTCCCCCGGCAGTGTTCCCTTCATCTCGAGGACAGACTGCCTCGGCGGCCAAACATCTTCTAAGATTTAGAGCGAGAGTGTCCTTTCACAATATGAACACATTTATTTGAAATGAAAAACGGAATCACATTTTTTGATAGAACATAGGTCCGATTTCGGCTTTTTGAGCAGACCACGATTATTGGTTTTATAAGTTTCGTTATATAATGCACATCTTTTTCATCAATAGATTCGACTCTGCTGCTCCAATACTGAGGGGGGGGCATGAACTGGAAGAAAATTCGAGTGAGTCGAGAGCAGATGATGGGAAGCCATCCAGTAGTGAGAACGGCTGACTTTCCTGCCTGTGATATCACGTCAGACAGGGAGTGGGAGAAAGAACTTTCCAGACCTCTGCAGACTTCGCAAGCACAGAAGGTGCTGTAGCCAGGGGAAGGTAGCCTTACTTAACACACAAGCCTGTCTTCAGTTTCGACATCCAGATTCTTGGGGACGCACACCTGGCTTTTTACACCTCCACCACCGAAGCGCAGCTGTATGGCTTCATGAGGAGCGCTGGGCTCTCGACATTGGTCCATGGAGATAAGGCTGAACAAGAGAAGACAGTCACTCTGTCTCGATTAGGGTCGACAACAGGACCGTGGAAAAAAATCCCCGAAATGAATGCACGCAAACACAACGCCACACAAACAGATTTGGGTGGGGTTGGGAGGTGATCAGGAACATTAGGGCTTTGTTTAGTCTTAAGAACCAACTAGCAAACATGTTTACTGTGGGAGTGACAAGTATCAAACCCTAAATTACAGGGTCCTGCTGGCTGTGTTCACCAGCGAGAAATAAATAAGTCAGAAGCAGAGAAATGGGTAATATGAGTGAAAAAGAAAATGCATTGCCAGCTCGAGGGAAAGAGAAAGGCAGGCGAGAGACGGTATAAATCAAAACTGTCAGAGTTACCAGAGGAGGGACGGAAGAATAAAGTATGAGATTGGGAGAAAATGATCAAGGAAGTGGAGATTGAAAAGTAAAGGCTGCCAAGAGATTGGAAAGCATAATAAACAACTTCCAGAACAAGGAAACCACGCGAGGTCAGCAGCTCGAGGTGTCACTCGGCAGCGCATAAAAGAACGCGTAGCTATTTCTGGGACATGAAAAGGTATACCCTCAGGTTCTCTCCCGTACAAATCCCCCACCCTCCCAACCACCCACACGATGACTGAAGGATCCGGAGAAAGAAAACGTTATAGAATAACATCGTAGAATGCCAGACGAGACGAGAATGAATAAAACACCAGTAGAACGATGTGTTCTTCACACGTATCGACTGATTGAAAGCAGGATATTTTCATGGGGTTTGAAATATATTGGTCATTGCCAAACTGAAGAGAAAAGAAGGGAGGGATCTGGAGAGAGAAGGGGCGGGGGGAGTTTTTGAATACGTTTCCTTTTGGAGACGATAAAAGATGCGTAATATTTATAATACTATTTTCGTAACTTTAAAATATATCATCCAGCCTTATAAATTCTAATATCCCTGGGTTGGATGTTCAGATGTTCTTTATTTCCAGATCAAAATTAATTGAACTTTAGAGATCACTGTCCCGAGTTGAAATTATTTCAGCTTCCCATATGGCTCTTTATTTTAGTGATGTTCTGTGAATAAAATAAAGCTTCAGACATGTCACATGACAAAGACATTCACGTGTACCAGAGAAGTAGTTGGGAATAAATTGAAAAGGTCAGTATTTTATATCCAAGCAAATAGTTCCCTCTCAAAGAGGTAATGAACGGAAATTAAATTTCGAATGCTTCCTGGGGTGCTGTATGGGTGGTAGGGACAGGCATGCATGTCACTTAACAGATCGAATATGTGTCTCACATTACACATTTTGTAGCAATTACTTATATTATGGAGATTACGCATTTTGTAGCAATTACATTATGAACATAATTATTTCAAAATTGATGAATGAAACAAAATTGCATTGATGATGATGATAGCTTTAAAATCACAGTTTTATGTATTATTCATATTCATGTAACACATAGACCAAAGAAAATTTCCAGAAAGAAAGAGGACCAAAGCATAGAAAAATATATCAGTAGAAGCACACCCGTAACTAACAACAGAAAAACAAAACAAAACAAAACATTAAAACGGCTATTATAACTGTATTTTATGTTAAAAAACTGAGGTAGTACCTGGAAGATATAAAAATGACCCAAATCAAATTTATGGAGATGAAAATTACAATTTCTGAGACTAAAAAATCCACCATAAGTTGCAGCTAACAGCAGATTAGACACTGTAGAGAAAAAGATTAGTCGACTTGATGGTATAGCAATAGAAACTACACAAAATAAAGCACAAAGAGGAAAAAAGATTGGAAAAGGAAAGATCACCAGTGAGCCATGGGCAACTTCCCCTGGTCTAATACATGTATATTGGACTCACTGATATTTTATATAGACTTCCAATGAAGGCTCATTGGATTACTTTCAAAAATCCAGAACATCAGGTTCAGCCTCCAGAGGATAAGCTTCTGGATTTACACCAGAATCAAAGAGAGAGTCACAGGGTCCTCTCGATGAAAACATCTACCGACTCTATATACAGACTATTCACCAATGTTATTCTAACCCAGCTCTACACTTGCCCAGGCAGCTAACTTTGTGTCTAAATTCTGAGCCTTTGGCAGTTATCAAGTGCAAATCAGTTTGCCTATTTTAGGATGAGAATTTCAACTTTGGTCTGTTTAACAACTTATGATATTTTTACGTGATTTCCAGCTTCCAAAAATATTATCCTCTCCTTGGCTACTCATTGTTTTTCTGTATTTTGGCCCCTATGGCTCTATCTGTTCTTTGTCACCATAATCTCATTACTTCAGTCAACAAAGTACCTTGATCAATGAGCAGGTCCATTGATCACCAATGTCCAGAAATTACAGAATTTCTTGAAGTAGCTTACCATACGAATAATGTAGCTTTCCTCTGTAAGAACACGCTTTAATTACCTTTATGAATGAGTCTCTTAAGTGAATACTGAAATGTCATGCCACAATCCTTTGTTCTCATAATCCTATCTGGAACATCTATTGCTGTATCCTATTCCACAGTTGACTGTCAAAAGAGCATGTCTGATTATTTTTCTTCCTTTATACCATGTTCCATTAATCTTTGTACCCTGCCAAAAACCTTACAGGATCTTTTTCTTTAATGTTGATATTAAAAAAGAAAATCAGCACCATACACAGTTGTCTTTCGTTCTGCCTGGCTCACTAGTAAATGTAAAGATTTCTTTCTCAGAGGACTTTGCCTTTCTTATTCCTTCACGTTACCTTCCCTTTTTCCTGTTACAACCACGTTGAGTTTCCAGATGCCCTCGGCGACACATCTTTTCCGTTCCCCAATTTTACCTCTTTATTTTTTTAAAAAATCTGAATTACAGGATAATTTCTGGATTTCGCATTCCAATTCATCATTTTAAGTATCCAGTACACACTTACCTACTCTGACTTAATTTTAAATATGCAGACGCCATTTCCACTAATCTCTTTCCTCCTTGATCTATGGTTGCTGTCTTCCCATGACTGCTTGTACTTCTGAATCTCTCAAATCCTAAGGACGAGACCCTTGAAGATATTCCTTCTGGATATTTAAATGCAGGCGCAGTCATCATTTTGTTTGCTTAACCCTATAGAAGGTGGGGGATGTTTTGTTTTATCTGTTTTGCGAGTTGACAGGTATCGGCACACCTTACTTGGCTCCTACGTTAAGTAGAGCAGTTTTCATATGAAAGCAGAGAAAAAAAAAAGACAGGTCAAGTTCTCTGCAACTTCACTTTTCTTTATGGCCAAAGCCAGTCCCTCTGGGGAGTAAGGAAGGGTAGGGACTCAGGGGCTGCTAGAGACTGGGGCAGACTCTCTGGCGAAGAACTGTTTGGTGTGTTTGTTTGTTTGTTCGTTCATTTGTTTGGTGTGGCTGTTGATAGTTGGATGGAGGCAAGGAAACCCTCTGTAACTGCCACCACAGCTTTGCAAGGAGCCAGGAAGGCAGAAAGCCATTTTGAGGACTTCGCGAACCTCCAGACTTGTCACCAGGTATGCCCTCGGGACACAGACCACGCTCTGCAGAGTGTTGGCCTGCTGCTCTCCCAAAGTGCCCTCAGATGGCACTTTTTCCTCCTCAAGCTGACCCCTCTCGGCCTCATTTGGATTGTGGCCTCCCTATCTTGTGCTAGGCATTATAACGGGTGTGTCTAGGGTGACACTTTTTATCACAAGTGAACTGGAGTTGGATGCAATTTTTATTTATTCCATGTCCTATATTTTGCATAGGGGAAGCACCGATGACCACTTTCCAGAAATAGATTATTTTCCTATTATACATGTTCTGGTAATTTGCCCTGGATTTGGAAAAGAGGAAGTTCGATTTTATTGCTCACGGTCTCGCGAGCTAAAAATCTCTCTTGTTCAGTTGTTGTTTAATCTGAGCTAATCGACTCCAGTTCTTTTTAATCCATCTGTGTGTAATTTCTCCTTTTCATCTTCTTTGGTTGTCTTCTTTGATGTCATTCAAGCTGTTTTAGATAAGGTGGCACGCCTCAAGCAGAGCTCTCCAAATGGGGAAGAATATTACCCAGGGTTGGTATGGCGCTTCCACTCAACAATCATAAAGTCTTCATTCCACGACTTGGGGTTTGCCCAGTGCAGTGCAGACTTCCATGCCGCTCTGCTATCGACGTGACCTTGGTGTTGCAGAGGAATAGCTATATGTGCCCCAAATCCTACCGTCTTTTCCAGCCAGGCACAAAGCCACCAGTCCGCTCCTGCAATCAGGTGGAAGCATGAGACTCTGTTATGCGTGCTGAGGTTCCATCAGTGAAATGTGGCCAGAAGCGATGGGTGCCATTTCTGGAGCCAGTCCTGGAACTGCAGTTTCTAAGTTTTTAGTTTAAGAGAAATTTTTAGAGACTTTGCTTAATCTTTTAATTAGTCACGTTCACATCTAAAATATACGTCATGGGTAAAACTTTGAATGCTATCGGTTAGCCCTCAGATCTTGTGTATCTCTCTAGGTTCTTGTGACCTCTGTGGTCTCCCGGATCGTCAGCTGCTGTTCTGTGTCTGTCACTGTAGTGATTGAACAATTCTACGTGGGAATGGGGACCAAAGAGTTGTCTCCTGGAGTCTTTGCCTCTCCATGGCTGGATGATAAAGTGAGCTGTATACCATGGAATGCATTTTCAGCAGGAGGAAACCGAAGGGAACTCAACAGATTAATTTCTGGCTGAGAGAGTGCAATGGCTTATCTGCTGTGTTTCTACATGATTTGTTGGGGAGCGGAAGCCAGTGCCATAACATCCCATCTCGCACCCTTCCCATTCCCACTTCCTTTTCTCTCGCCCTTTCTGCTGTGGGACGCAGTTAAAATTAAACACCTAAACATAATCCTTTCCTCAGGCTCCGTTTCCCAGTGAAGCCGGAATAAGACACACCATCTCCCAGAGAATTTTGCATTTTAAAATATAAATAAATCCTTACAGGAAAGGAACAAGGCATTCACTGAACATTCTCACGGAGAAGTATTTTCACTTCAGCGTAGAATGTCTTGGACTCTATTGCACTGCACCTGTATGATATCCATACACTCACTCATTCCCAACGTAGCCCTGGCCTGCAAAGGATCATCCACGACTGTGCAAGGAGGTCTATTAACTAAGCGTGAAAACAACGTGATCTTTTGAAATGCTTCTCATGATACAGATCCTGTACTAATATATAATAAAGCTGCTTCCGTATCCCATAAACGGGACAGTTACTGTATTCATTTTCTAGCGCTGCCCCAACAAAGCACCAGTGACTTGGTGGTTTATATAATGGACATTTATTTTCTCATGGATCTGGAGGCTAAAAGTCTGAGAGGAAGGTGTACGCAGGGTTGGTTTCTTTGAGGCCTCTCTCCTTAGTGTGTAGACACTCATCTTTTCCCTGTGTCTTCATTTTGTCTTCCCCTTGTATGTATCTGCACCCTAATCTCTTCTTTTTCCAAGGACAGCTATCATATTAGATTAGGGCTACCCTAGGGACCTCAGTTTACCTTAGTTCCCTTTTTAATGACTCTATCTCCAAATACAGCCACATCCTGAAGTACCCAAGTTAGAACTTCAACATATAAATTTTGAGAGGACATGATTTGGCCCATAGTAATTACTATGTGTTTATAAACATTGAGCCTACAGACCATAGAACTGTTGAATAGAGACAAAGAAACAGATGATTGAGAGAGGGAGAGAGAGAGAGAGAGAGAGAGAGAGAGAGAGAGAGAGAGATAGATAATAGACATGATTTGTGGTACTATCCATGGCCTCAGGAATCCACCGGGGGCTTCCCCAAAGATAAGGGGACACTACTATACCATCCTTTAATCTAAACAGAATTCAGTGTCCTGGGGGAGAGTCCAGCTAATCTAGCCTTGGTCATCAGTCATTCCGTGACAAGGGGTGGAAGGCATTTACACTCACAGCCCACCAGAACTGCCCACTATCCAGGAGGTGTGATTCTCCAAAATAAACTGGCAAGGATATTTCACTAAGAAAGAGAAATAGAAACTAGGTGGCAAAAAAAAAAAAAAAGAAAAAAGAAAGAAAGAAAATAATATGTCCCCAAGTCGACTT
Source organism: Pteropus vampyrus (assembly GCF_000151845.1). Lineage (NCBI taxonomy): Eukaryota > Metazoa > Chordata > Mammalia > Chiroptera > Pteropodidae > Pteropus > Pteropus vampyrus. The sequence goes on along the minus strand of NW_011889292.1, from coordinate 106,884 downwards.
GCTTTGTTCCCACCAATTGGCTAATCGCCATAATTCCCTTTGTGGACACAAATGGCCTATGAAGCTGGGAGAGATTTACCCCTTCCACCATCTCTCTCCTCATATCTATATTTTATCTTCCATTAGGTCTGGCATTCCATATCGTTACTTCTCTGGCCACAAGCTATGAAAGCAGGGAGAAATCGGCTGACTCAGCAGGCAGTCCAGCCACCCCTCTGAGAGAGATGCCCAAAGGCTTGTCCCCTGCCATTAATTTTCTGGTTTTCGATTATTGCTCTTTGCGTCCACAAGGTTGAAATTGTGCCATATTTTAGTTACAGCTTATTCAAGAAATCTTTGCTGTTCTTTTTACTGTTTTAGCCTGCTGGTGGCTCTTTTCAAGAGCCCGTCTCTTTCAGAGTATAAAAACTATCGAAGAGTGGTTTTTAAAACAACTGCTATGAAGAAACCTGCCAGCTGGAGGGATGAGATTGATTACGGTTTCTGAATTTTGTTTCCACAGTAGGAGTATCTAACTCAAGAGAGACTTTCCCCATCTTATAATAAACCCACATGTCATATTTCTCATATATGAGGACCTTGTCGAGATCCCATTTGACATAAATCTCCTATTGGACCCAACCTAGCATGTGACCGAGGTGCTGTTAAGCTCTGGTGTCCTGGCTTCTCCATCCTGCATCCAATTCTACCTTCGACAAACATCATGTGTTCAATGTCCTACGGAGCAGAGGAAGTCCAGGTGTGAACACAAACATCATGTGTTCAATGTCCTACGGAGCAGAGGCAAGACAGGTAGCTGTGATTCACTTCCCTGTGGCAAGTGAATCACAGCTACCTGTCTTGCCTCTCCTACATTGGCTTAGGATGTGAGGTCACCCAAATTCTTCCATAAAAGGGTAGAAAGCAAATACTGTTGATTCAATGGGCCATAAGATCTGTTGCAACTATTGAATCCCGATTATTTGCCGAAGGCGATTTGTACATGAATGAGTGAGGCCGTATTTCATTAGGACGTCATTGACATACGCAGGCAGTGGGCCGGACTGGGCCCATGAGTGGCTTTACTGTGCTGTGGCCTAAAAATCTACTTTCATCACTAGGATGTTGAGTTCTGAGCAACCCAACAACAACAAAAATAGCTACTATCTTTTTAATCTTATTACGCATCTACTATACACCTATGCACCATGTCCGGACTATTTCCATAGCAACCCAATTCGATAGTTATCTTTATTTTATAAAAAGAAGCATTGAGCTCAGTTAACTAATCTGGCTATTATCTCCTGAGCTGCCACATAAAGCTTTGGATTTAGTGGTCGTGAGTGTTTTAGTTGGTGTTAGAGTCAGGAGGGGTTGTGCTATGCTGCTATAAGGAGTAATCCCCAAATCTCAATAGTTCAACCAATAGAAATCTAGTTCTTCTTATGGAAAGTCAAGGTAAATCTAGTTCTTCCTATGGAAAGTCAAGGTAAATCTAGTTCTTCCTATGGAAAGTCAGGTCCACCGTCCTCTGCGTCAATCACATGTTGCCTCTGCACCAGCAAACTTTAAGATGCACATAAATCACCTATGAGCTTGTTACAATTCAGCTTCTGATGCAAGAGTTTAGGGGTGGGGTGTGAGATCTGAATTTTAACACTCCCTGGCGATGCGGATGCTATGGGTCTAGGAACCACATTTCCGTAGTAAATGGTGGTCTGGCAAAAAAGCGATTATATCTAAAGAGTGGGTGGAGTGCGGCAGGGAGAGAGACATCTGGTCAACATTATATGGGCTAAAACAAGTCACAGGGTTATGCATAACTTGAATAAGGAAGTGGACTTTTGACAGAGGATAGAGGAAGCATGACTATTGACAAGTAGGACCTACTCAGTGCAGGCTTGGTTGATCTCAAAGTCTTTAGTTGTTTCTTTGCATCACCCTGCCTATCCCGCTTACAGGGGCAGATTACTTCTGACCCCTGCTCCTTAGCTTCAGATGCCACCTTTCCCCGAGGGTCTTCTTCTCTGAGTTTGCACCGCTATGTCCTAACCCTTCGCTATGCAAAATGTGGTTCCTGGTCCACCAGTATCAGCATCATTGGGAACCAGACAGAAATATAGTCTCTCGGGGTCTACTCCAGACCAACTGAATTGTAACTGCGTTTTAACAAGACCTTTATTTGACTTGCATGCCTAAGAAAGAATGAAAATTGTGTTCGAATCCACTCCGTGGACAATAGACTTCCACCTGTGGAGAAAGTGCCCGGCTCCTGAGTGTTACCTGAAATAATCCTCATTATTC
>NW_011889292.1:101697-103726 GCF_000151845.1 Pteropus vampyrus | reverse complement strand
AAACTCTGGCCACAAAGATTTACGCTACAGGGAGTTCCAGCAAACATGAGGTCCTAGCCATTAGCCACAGAACACACGACGAAACCAGAGCAAACAGCAAAATCAGGTGCTCTGCATACTGGAATAACCACATACGAAGGATCAAATTTATATTTTAACATAATTAAACAAAAAAGAAATGATTAAAATCATGGGTGAGGAGGAAATATTGTCAAATTGGAAGAGAAAATTAAGAGTTGAAAGGACATCTAGAATGGTACGTATATATTTGAAACTGAAAATGATTGCCAAAATAATTTATTGTTTATAACATGCAAGGCACGGTTATGAGAATTTTCACACAGCGACTCACTTAATTCTTAAAAAGAGTCTTATGAGGTAGGTATTAATTGGTCTAATGTCACACAGCTAATATGTCTCAGACACAGGATAAGACACCCAGCCGTCTGCCACCATAACCTGACCTGTTGACCTCAACTAGTACCAAGCAGCATCTCTGGGTGGCTGAGTGTAAACAGAAGAGGACAGTGTGGTGAAGAGAAAATTAGTGAACTGGGAGTATAGATCTAAAGATACTATGAACAGAAATGCAGGGAGACAGGATAAAGCGTAGGGGAGTGGAAGACTGCGTGAGCACGTCGAAAGCACGTGGAGGTGTAAGATGATGGAGAGAAAGGGGGCCGTCAACACAGAAGAGGCAGGTTCCACAATTCATAATAGATCAGATTCCGTGACTACAACAAACCTCACACGAGAAAAATAAGAAGACATCCACAGTTAGACACAATGGCCAGAATGCTGCATGTGAAGAACACAAAGGTGACAAAGAGATCTTAAGACAGGTGCGCACATGCACACACACACGCACACATGCAGGCAGATTACCCAGCAAGCTACTAACTTCTCAATAGCATCTAAGGCAGCCAGAGCAGAGTGGAAACCGTTCTTCCGTTGACAGAAATAAACGAATAAAAAACTACAATCTGTAAGGGTTCATCCAACAGAACATCCTTTTCAAGGATGAGGTAGAGAGAAATATATGTTTAGATCACTAAAACGGTAAGAATTTACCATAAACAAATCGCCGTCTTCTGGCCGTGTCCTTGCATGATGAGGAAGGTGTTAATTTCGTGGGGCTCCATCCTGAGGAGGCCACATGACCCTCGTTATCTCCCCCATGCCCCATCTCATTGGGAATAAGGCCTTCGACACATGAATTTGGGGGGCACGGACATTCAGCCCATAACCACCCAAGTGACCATTTTAAGGAGAGCAAACATAAACAAATTATAGCTTATTTATTGTAAAATATATATGTATATATTAGTTCATGACGACTTTTTAAATTAACATATTTTTTTTTTTCTGTTATGAAGGAGCATTTATTACCAGGCAAATTTTATGGTGCTTAATATCCTAAGATATTGAAATGTAGTCATATAACTTCAGACCTTTAATCTTTCATTGTATTTCAAAAGATAGCCGTTAAATGCCAAGTAGTAAGTTCTAGAAGCATATGACAAGTCATAAAAGAGAGCTTTTGGTATCCAGAAAGCCATAATTTCATTTGTAAATAATGGAATCTCAATAGACTGAAATGAGTGTTTTTGCAAAGAGGTGTCCAATGTACTATGAAAGCACATAAAGGAATGAGAAACAGACCAGCACGACTGAGCAGCAACTATAAATCACACGTTTTGCAAAGGAGTTTCTTCCGCATTTTTCTCTTTCCGTCTGTCGACAACGATCGTGTGATGGATGACTGTCCTTATATACCAATGAGGAAAACAGACTCAAAGATACGGGGAAATTCCACCTCCCAAGCCTTCTGGGTGGGTGTACACGGTCTCCGAACACCAGTGTGGCATTGCCAAGAATTCGGAAGGTGCACATACGCACAGGACAGCAACACCGTTCCTAAGCTCCGTGTCACGCGAACCAGGGTTGAGGCGTGAACTCAGGGCCTGGCCGACTCTCGGTTCCCTGCCTCTGGTGACCTCCTGCTTTATCATCTACCTTAATCATAGAC
>NW_011889292.1:97267-101049 GCF_000151845.1 Pteropus vampyrus | reverse complement strand
TAGTCTCAAAGCACTGACCCGCTCACACGGTTACTCAATTTCGGTTCATGAGGACAAATAGCAGCATCGAGCATTCCTGCCCCGGGGAGATGCATCGCACGGTGCACGTTTTCCGTTCACTCTTCCTCTCTTTAGGCTAAATTTGAAGTTCTGTCAACCTGTCCCGAGGACCGGAAGCTACTCAGTCCCAATAAGAGAGTGAAATGAATTCTTCCGTCCTGACGGACGGCCTCGTGCCACAGACGTGCCTTCTGTATCATCGCTTGAAAGCACGCTGTTTCCAGAATCCATCTTCCCACTTGATGTATCACCACGGATGTTTGGGTTTGGTGGTAAAATTCAATGCTAATTGGGGCGATGAATGTTTAAACTGCACGTTACGTATCACTGGTGTAGATCAGTAGCGCAAAAACGGCTCCTTACGGGGGCCGAGATCCGAGTTGAACCTCCGGCGTGAGCATTTATACGCAAACTGAGCTGTGAAAAGGTACCAGTTTTCCGTGGAACTTAGATTCCTCGTCAAAGATACTTAGTCATTGGTTTCTTCTAAGATTCAAAGGAGAGGTATTTTTACATCTCAGATACCATCATAGGGTCTGCGTGAGGATTCAACGATGAGATATATCCTGTCACCCCCAAACAGGGTTACGTGATCACGGGACGTGACAGTGAGCAAGCTATCCGAAAGCGGGATTGTTAGGGAGAGATACAAACATATGCTCATCCATATGCACCGGAAAAACACTTTGTAAACTGTAAAGTACGGTGGCAGCGAGAGTCATTATTATTCAAGCATGTAGCCCGGTGTTGTGTTTACTCTGCAAAGTACCCCATTGTCTGAGCTGGGCGGCTGGAAGGAGCACTTTGGGAAGATGCGTGCCGGCATGGTGATGGGGCAGTACGCGCATGTCAGGTGTGCCGAGGTACGCTTACACTCTCTTCTTTAGATTTCCCCGGAGACCAGGAAGTACACTGCAAACAGTTTTACAAATACCTTTCTGCATGGTAAGCGAAACTGAGCAAAATAAGTAGACGCAATTGACATCAGGATATAACCCTGATGTCTATTATTTTTGGATGGAGCAAGGCTCCCTCCAACCCTGGGATGCGTTCACAGAGAAACTGAGGGACAAAGCTCTCCTTGTGACTGAGGCCCCTTCGGCGTGTCTATGGCGATGCCTACTTTTCCCCTGTAAATTCATCTACAGCAGTAAAATAGGCCAGACTACACGATCCTAGGCGGTCCCGTTAAATGCCTTTAAAAACATAAAAATGCTAAGTGTTTATTAGGAAAATATAAGTTAACAAACTCACATGTTAGATAATTTCTGTAAGGAAGGCGATTCATTAGATGCAATCAACTTAATGCCTCAATAAATATAATCATAAATTAAGATGTTCAAGGACGAATTATTGATTATGATAAAAAACATTGAGGTTAAGACAAATGACTGACATCAAACATTGTTTAACAAAATACTCATAATATCAGATAAGTTTAATCTCCTTCTGAATCTTAGATCTCATCTGATTTAGGGAAAGAGGGAGAAGGGGCTATGTTCAGACAGACCTGAATTAACCTGAAAAACTGTCTTAATCAGCACAGAAGCTTTGATTGGAAAGTTAAGCCCTTATCACTGCCTTTGGTAGGAGAAATTTCAAATCAAGTTGAGAATACTATCAGAACGTTTTTAGAAAAAGAATGTTAACACTTGAAAAGGTGTGTAAAATTCAACTTTACTAGAAATTCAGAGGAGTAAAAATGAACACGATACAACGAGAACATTTATCTTAGAACAGGATCGTATATGATAACAGTTTTATGTTACTTTCCAAAAGACTTTCTTTCTATTTTGTACCTTCTTTTCACTAAAAATGAAAGTGAATGGTAGTTTTCATTGCTCTATAGATTAACAGGCTCTTTCTCATATGTTAATGGAATAGACGTCAAGTCGACATATATTGTGCCTTTGTGAAACTGAATAGAGCTGGTCCACACGACGCTTGTAGGCTATGCCACAGACCCTCAGTTTCTAACCTATGACAAATAAGCTCTAAGGTACCATCAGTAAGATAGAAATTAGTGGTCAGTTGATGCACAGGCCATGGCATGTAGTGTCACAGACGCTCTCCCTGTCCCCAAGTCCCCTCCCTTTCTCCGCACGTGGCAGACAAGCAGTTTCTTTCCCAACGGAGCAAACTTAGCAAGATGCAAATTCAGGTCTCCTTACTCTACACGTCACATGCTTTTGATTGTTTTGGTCTCCCAATTTAAGACGGATGTGGAAAAACCAGAACACACCCACAAAAGAAAGTCCGGACTGTCGTTTTAGAAATGAAACTGAGCCGCAGCGACCATCGGTCGAGATTTGTACGTGAGACTTAAGAGTTGTTTTCAAGTACATGAAGTGTCACACACAGGCTCAGTCCTAGTATTTAGCATCCTGTATTGTTACCCTACGTATTTAAAGAAATTGTGTCTCGAACCTATCCAATAAAAGACGAAACAATGTTTAAGTTATTCGTGAGCCTGATTTATTAGTCAACGTATGTGAAAAGAAATAACTTTCAATTGGCATTTATTTATCTTTGCATTTGCAATAAAACCGCAACAAGTTTGCATCGTCAGTAGCTTTGTAAGAGAGGTGGGTGCTATAGTTCTCAGAATCATGAATTTTAAGACAGAAAAAAAAAGCGAGCCAGTTCTCCAGAAAGAACAAGAGTAAAGAATCTAAAAACTGCCCTGCAGACTTCAAATAGATTCCCAGAAAAGCTTATTACACTCAGAAGGTAATTACACAATGAAAGGGCTTTCTAAAGGCGTCTGTGGGCTCTTCAAACCTGAGAGATGTTTGAATGTGGAGCTCCAAGTGTCTCGTTTTAATTTGCAGGGAGGACATCTCAGCATGCGGGGACCTCGCCGCAGCCTGCAGTTACACGGTGCTGGAGGATGTAAGCATGGCCGCCTGCCCTCTGCCGGGACCCGTCATCCTGCCTTCGAGAGGGAAGCCCAGCCACTCGCTCTCCGGCGGGGTTTCTCCAGCCACGATTCTCTCCACATAGCAGGTGGGATCTGATAGGAGTGACTCGTGGGGACAGAACGTGGTGAGTACCTACCACAGCTCCCTTGCTCTGTCCTGGGGTAATTCTAACATTAGCTCCCAGCATTTTCCCAGAAAAAAAAATAATAATAAGCCACCATCATCTTCAGAGCTGTCTGGATGGCTGACATCTACTGGACTGCTATGAAGTCCAATATGGTAGCCACCAACCACAACTGTACTGACCTTCAAAATGTGGACAGTCTGAGCCACGATAGATGCTTCTGCTTTTGATGTCATAGCTAAAAAATCATTACCAAATCCAATGTCGTCAAGCCTTTTCCCTACGTTTTCTTCTAGGAGTTTTATAGTGTTAAGTCTTAGGTTTAGGGTTTTAATCCAGTTTGAGTTAATTTTTGCAGATGGTGTGAGCTAAGGGGCCAGCATCTTTCTTTGGCATGTGAATATCCAGTTTTCCCAACACGATTTGTTCAAGAGACAATTCTGTCCCCATTGTCTTGGCATCCTTGTCCAAGATCATATGCACAAGAGATCATTTCTGGGCTCTTAATTCTGTTCCCTTGGTCTATATGTCTGTCTTTATGTCAGTACCACACTGTTTTGATTTCTGAAGATTTTCAGTATGTTTTGAAATCAGGAAACATGAGGCCACCAAATTTGTTCTTCGTTTTCAAGGTTGTTTTGGCGATTTGAGGTCCCTTGTGATTCCATATAAATTTT
>NW_011889292.1:82119-96927 GCF_000151845.1 Pteropus vampyrus | reverse complement strand
GTTAATTTTTGCAGATGGTGTGAGCTAAGGGGCCAGCATCTTTCTTTGGCATGTGAATATCCAGTTTTCCCAACACGATTTGTTCAAGAGACAATCCCGTCCCCATTGTCTTGGCATCCTTGTCCAAGATCATAAGCACAAGAGATCGTTTCTGGGCTCTTAATTCTGTTCCCTTGGTCTATATGTCTGTCTTTATGTCAGTACCACACGGTTTTGATTTCTGAAGATTTTCAGTATGTTTTGAAATCAGGAAACATGAGGCCACCAAATTTGTTCTTCGTTTTCAAGGTTGTTTTGGTGATTTGAGGTCCCTTGTGATTCCATATAAATTTTCGTCTTTTTGTTTTTGTTTCTGTCTTTTTGTTTTGTTTTGTTTTTTTGTTTTTGGTATCTATATTAAAACCGCCATTGGAATTTTGATAAGGGTTGCATTGTATCTGGAGACATGTCAACAGCATTAAGCCTTCCCATCCATGAGCACAGGCTGTTTTTCCATTGATTTGGGTCTTTAATTTCTTCCAGCAGTGTTTTCTAGTTTTCAGTATACAAGATTTCTACCTGCTTGGTTAAGTTTATTCCTAAGTATTTTATTCGTCTCGATGCCATTTTAAATGAGGTTGTTTCCTGCATTTGTTTTTTGGATCACTCGTTGTTAGCGTACAGGAGGCAATTGATTTTTGCGCGTTGATTTTGTATCCTGCAACTTTGCCGAATGCATGTTAGTTCTAACAGATCTTGTGTAGGATGTTGAGGGTTTTCTACACACAAGATCAACACGTGCCCTTTGTAATGCCTCACCTTTTCATTACTGCCCTTGTCCTGGTGTTCCCTGAACAGACGCCGTTTCTGTGATGCAGGGCCCTAAAAAGACATCTGGATAATTGATTTGTTATTTCAGAAATCACAGCAGCAGGCTGGATGTGATTAGCAGCAGCTCAGGCCAGTGGATGCTGGAGCTCAAGACCCTTTTGCTGAGACATTTCAATAATGGACTAGAGCAAGAATTCCACATGCCTGGCGGATGGATCCCCTACCGGTTGGCGATGATGGGCTTTTATTCACATCCCGGGATCAGAAACATAAAATGTTTTCAGTAAGCACCAGGGGGAAAAGAGAAGGCGCAAACACTCTACAGTCTTTGGCGGTCCCATCTATTCTACAAGCCACTTGTTAAAATGAGCCAATTTTCTGCTAGAGCTGGCTACTTATAGCTTGGCTCTTTCTACTGCAGTTGTGAATTCTTAACCTGCAGCGTGGATGGAACGCATGGCTGTGTATACAGATCTTCTGAGAACGGCCCCTCCCTTCATGCAAATTTAAACTGGCGTCGCAACCGTGCCACCCAAATTTCAAGGTGCCGACATATTAGAAGTTCCACCGACTGATACAATAAGCGAGGAGATTCGAACAAAGATATTATTCCCAGCGTGGGAAGAAATATTACTCTGAATAATTTAAAGAGTGCTATCATAAATTCACAGGAAATGAAATTCAGAATTGCCCATCTCATGGGACTGAAATTAAAAGAAGCCGCAGAGGGATCACAGAGAGTGAGAGGCAGGAAAAGATCGTTACCGCCTAAATCCTGATCTTCGTCATCTTTTCCCTTTGGGATAGAATTTGGAGAGTGTAGACGTGAAATAGATTAGAAGGGGTTTAGTGAAGGAGGTCACCCACCCTCTTCAGGGGGCGACCCATGACTGAGTTCCAGCCGAAGGAGTATAAGCAGAAGTGTTGGGGTGCCTCTCAGGGGTGGCTCCCCATATTCCTTCCACTTACGCCATCCACTGGTGGAAAAGTTGCCTATTGAGCAGCCTGTCGTGGTCTTCACAGGAGTGAGAAATGAATTTTCATTGTGTTCAGATCATTAAATGTGTTTGGCTGTGTTTTAGCAGCCAGAATCCCCTAGCAAATACTGGCTGCACATCTGTGTAATCTTGGATAAAACATGCCACTTATCTGAGAGTCCACTTACTCATCAGAAAATAATCTGATTACTCCACCTAGAAGGACATGAAACAATGAAAATGAAATGCTCCATGTGCCTAAAATTAGATAATTCCCACCTAAAGATGCACCCGATATTTCAATGCTATATTTAATTGATTCTAAGGACCGTGTCTGAAATTAGCATGTCTATTAGCCTTGATGGACTGTCCGAGTCAAAGTGACATTTTTAAAAGAGTATTTTAGCGGTGTGTAAAATCAAAGTTCAACCTTCAATCTGTAGTGTCTCAGATTTGATGCAGCGGCATGCCATGTGCCGGATTCCAGGACGGGAATTGCCATGAGAATTGCCATGTTTCTCCAGGATAGAGCCACCTGCTCCGAGTCTTTAAAAAGCTAGGCTGTTACACGGTCAAGGTCAAGAGAAGTAAAATCCAGCTCGGACATTAAGGCTGCCACGTCCAAGTTCACGGAAACTATAAGACCTCCCATTTCGCTAAGCTAAGTGCACTACCTGAGTCTCAAAATTTAATATCCTGGTTTATAGAAAGGTTTAAGTTTGTCCTGGCTGTCGCAGTGTGCACACATGGAGGTATTAAGAAAGGAGAAATTCCGGTTCTCTCAAGCTCCGATTAAACCCTAATTAGACAATGATTAATTTCTACAAACATTGCTACATGTATTTATATGTCCCATTGATCTGTAGCACAGGAACAAATACACCACAATTCAATAGGTAGTTGATATCTGCTCATTTCTAGAAGTTAAAATAAACGTCTGAAAAAGAGTGTGGCCTCAGTACTTACTATACCATGACAGATAATCAGGATAATTTTTTTTTAAAAATATACACGAAACCTTTGACCTCTTTTGTTCATTCAGAGAACTCTAAACAAACTGAGATGCCTGAAGACGGAACAGAATGCACCCCGCTTATGCAAGCCTATTCTGTGTCTCCCAGACAACTTAATCCTAACACCTAACACTGACTTAAAACAAAGGTCAACAGACTACTCATGAGCCTTAGCCAAGCCCGGCCTGTCACCTGTTTTTATGCAGCTCATAAACAAAGAACGTTTTTCTGCATTTTTAAATGTTTGGGGGCAAATTTTGTGACATGTGAAAATGCTATGAACTTCACATGTTAGCATCCCTAAATCAAGCCTGACCGAAACAGGGCCACATGTATTGTCTCCGGCTGCTTTTCGGTGACAAGGGCAGAGAGTTGCATGGGCCATAAACCCTGACATGTTTGCTCTCTGGTGCTTTGCCGAAAAAGTGTGATGACCCCTGCTGACTTAAGCCTCGTCACCCCAAGGGACCGAGGCAGTGTCAGCCTCAGCTAGGGACATTTGCGTGAAAGGCACAATCTGAGTTCGGGCCCCAGCACTTCTGATTTAGAATCTGTGGTTTGAGAAGCCCCCTAGGTGATTTATAGAAACATTAAAATGTGGCGAGTCCTACTCTCAAGAAAATAGATACTCTACGCATTCATCAAGGAAGGTATGTCAGTTTGAGGAAACGCAGAGAAATAGATTCATAACTCATGGGTATTTTCGTGACAAACAAATACTAAATGATGAGGCATTAGTTTTCACGGGGCAAAAATCGAGGACGTTTTAGATGCAGCCCTGAAGGATTACAACCTAGAAAGAGATAACAGGTGTAAGCCTAGATTAGTTTTGTGAAATGGACACTTGCTTAATCATAGCTGTGTTGCTTGGGTATGTGCGTGTGTATGCATGCATGTGTGTGTGTGTGCGTGTGTGTGTGCGCACGCACATGCATGTTGATAACTGACCTAAACTGTTACTCATGGAAGAGGTGTAGACGATCAACCAAGCCATATACATTCCTTCATTAATGGAACAGACGAGTGACGATTACAGGGGACTGCATCGTGTGAGGCTGTGCGCCAGGACTGAAGATGATGCTCTGAGCCACGTACCATTATGCCCGCCGGGTCAGCGTGCAGTGATCAGAAGACGCAGTCTATTCTGCTTTTCGCTCGGACATTTTCAGCTGGTTCTTTCATGATCACTGGACACTGATTTCTTAGACACGAACTAAGTGTTCTACATTCATGAGCAGAGTAATTTAAACTTTTCACACTCTCTTTTTGTTAGGTATAAACCCATGTTTCTTCGATGGTGCTCCAGAAAGTTCTTCTCTGGTCATTTATCACAGACAAAGAGCTGATAAAATGGGGACTGTAGCTTTTCCTGGGGGCAGTGGTTAACTCGTTCCTAAAAGAAGGCTGATATTTCACTTAACATGGAAGGAGTGACCTCAGAGAACTGCTGTGTACCCAGGCTCGCTTCTCACCAGTGGCTCTCCGCTGGCCCATTGCTAATTTAGATGAGCAACCCCAGGAGGCCTGACCTTCAAAATGTTTTTGGGGGAAAATAATTTGTAAAAGATAATGACATCCGTGAAGACTCCTGAGATGAAACGGTCATACTTATCAATCAACCGCATTCACCCAACAGTCCTCAACTCGATTTGCATAGAAATCAGTTGTCACGAGCTATTTGCAAACTTAATCGATCATCTATATGTTTTCCTAATTCTTGACACCGTGGTGATCTATGCCCACATGAGGGCTTCGGGATTGCATTTTAAGCAGCAGTAAAGGTTCCATCCGTTTTGGTCTAGATCACTATGGCCTCATTTGCAACCTGTCGCGATGTGTTTGCTCTTTAATCATTCGTATCCTTCCCGTCATCCAAATGTCCCTTGTTCTGCCTCTGACTGAGTGCCCAGCCCTGCCTCCTTCTCCTGAGGATGACTGGGAGAGAAGAAAGCGAAGAATGTCCACAACCGAAACCGTTTCCCAGAGGAAATACGACCCCACAGTGTCATTTGATGGAAGAAGTTATGTCAACGCATATGTCCTGGTTTTTATTCCCAACTTCTCCAGTTATTCATACAATTCCTGTACGAAACTTAACTTTTCCCATAGTCATAATATTTGGCACTGGGCCCCCTCAAAGATGAAAACAACGCAACAGGGGAGTAGCCAGTCCGGAGTTTTCGACCGGACTGAAAAATCGATTTGAAGTGATTTGTACTCACATCACTCACTGTGATATGTCGAAATTAGGTATGACAGCTGTCCGCTGGGATTTATGTGTTAGTCCCAGTGACAGAAATGGATGCTAGCTAAAGTATGAGGAGGAGAAGAACAGAAAAAGGAGGAAGAGGAGGAGGAGGAGGAAGAGGAGGAGAAAAACTTAATCCGAGGGCTAACTGGCAGCAGAGAGGAGAGCCAGCCGCCGACTCGGACGAAGGCACCTCCAGGTAGCAGGCTCTCGCCGACGGCTTCATTTTGTGCAGCTGCTGGTGGGAATCACCTGCAGCCCTCTCTCTGCTCTCCTTAATTTCCAAAGTCTCTAAAAGGAGACCCCATGTGCCCTAATTCAGATTACTGGTGAACCCCTCCGTGATGCCGACACCGCCTCCTCCCACGGATGACGACGCAGGATGGGTGGAGAGATGATGCATGTGATCAGACACAAAAAGTCCCCTGAGTTCTTGGTCTCCTGCTATCCAGAGACACCCTGGTTTTCACAGACATATTTTTCCAAATTATCCTGTCTTCCCAATGTGGTACTACCATCCTACTTCCCCTAAGAAAGTACGCAAGCGGTGCCTCGAAGCTGACAGCCTCGAGCCTCGTCACCCGGCTGTGCATCCTGGGTACATTCGAGGACATCTTATTGATATAGATTCTTCCGTCCAATGACGCTCTGGCTTTATCGAGAACCCATGTTGCTATGCGACAACTTACATAATAAGCGATGCATTGAACCATCAGAGTCCACGTGGTCACCATCTTAGGAGGACAATGAGGAAAAAAGGCATTTCATTTTAAAACGGAACTATATAGAAGACACAGCGAGACAGGCCTCCAGGTCCCGTAAGGTGTCTTTCCCTGCACCCTTCACCACCTATCAGATCCCTCTTTATCGTAGGTAGCACGTGGTGGCAGGAGGCCAGATAAGCAGTCTGAACTCTGCGAGCCCTACCCAGGCAGAGTTCGATTGTCTTCCATTCACCCTGGCCAGCACGCTTGCTGTGAGAAAGTGGACAGTTCCGGGCACCCCACTGGGCACTTCCCTGTCCCTTTAGCGAAGAATCACATTTTCCCATGAGTGTCCAAATCAGGGACCCCATACAACGTCCTAAGCATCTAACACAGGGACATGGAAAGCCCCCAGCAAGCACACATGGAAGCCTCGGCTTCACAATACGGCTTCACAATACTGTCTGATTTCATCAGACAAGCTCAGGGACAACCGACATGTTCTGAATGGGTCATTCGGCGTCATCACTATGTGAGGGTGAGGTCAGGGAAGGAGAGACAGAGAAATGAAAGCATCCCCTAGTTGATGATTATTAGGCTATTAGGGTAGAGAGAATATTTGGTTAGCCATATCTTGAGCATTGGCAAAATGCTATGCGTCCTTGCATAAAACTTTGCAAAATTTCTTCGTAATTTTAATGGATATTTCCTCATTTTATTTTTTAAATCTACATGTCGTGTATATCATGTAGTAGATGTTTTACTTTGTACAAAACTTCTTGCAATTCTTTCTTCCAGGGCCTGTCTCACCTTTTTAAAGGAGCGTACTTCCATCATGGTGACACTGCTTTTCCCACGGCGCTTTGAGGTGGCCTTCTGTCTCTGTGGGGGGGACGTCCTAAAGCATCATCTGTGGGAAGAAAAATCATGTATTTTTAGGTGATGAGGACACTTATAGGGTTAAAGCAATAATTAACAAAAGGATCGGAATACAGAAAGCAAAAACATCTGTGCCCAGTCCGACTATTGTGATTTTTTTGCCCGTGCTCTGCCACCGAGGAAGGAAAGATGAGGTGCTAAACTAATGAAAAATTCATAATCAAGGAACCCATAAGCCTGTGGATTTATATGTGATTATTGCAAAGGGGAATATAGAAAGTGTATAATAGGACAAAACCAATTACCTATTTATTACCACGGCGATGTGCTGAGCAGGAAACAGGAGAATATTTGTGCTTCTCAAGGCTCATAAACCAGCAAACATTACTGATTCATGGGTGCAGGGTTGCAGTCAGCTGATGTCACCTCCCGAAATCGCTCTCTCGGGACACCTAGAATTCCTCATTTTTGATTGATCACGACAACATGATTTTATAGCAATGTTTACAATTTACTGATTTACTGGTAAACAGGTCCATCCATTTGGGGACAGCATTCCGCTCATAAATAAACCATAAAATTAATAAAAAGAGAAATAGCAAGGAACTTTGGGCACAAAGTCGAGGGAATAAATTAAGGCAGATTTTTTTTTTTCCTTTTTCCCATTGTGTATTTATGACCCAGACTGTGTTTTATGACACGGAACTGTGACCGTTTGTTGCAAATGAAATAATCTCTACTTGAGACTTTCCACCAGATACAGGACAAAGTTGAGCATGACCGTCGTTCACAGCATGCTGTGCCTCCAGGTGATACATCCTTGTGTGAGGCGCCAGTTCAGGATTTTGCGTCACTGCGTCACCAAATGCCTGTACAGTCAATGCCCACTTTCAGCACCGTCTCCTAGCAGACCCGAGCTCCGGCAGAATAACTTTCTTCCTGAGACAACTAACAGAATGTGGGAAAATCCTCAGATACATTTTTAGATGCGTTCCTTGGTTTCTTTTCCCCAGGAATTTGCACGATCCGACTCATGGTTGATGTTTTGGGGAGGTCTATGCTATTTGTTTGTGCTCCAATGGGAAGACCGTCACTTGGCAAAACATGTCTTTTCTGAAAATAGATGTTTCTAGATTACCATAATTTGGGATCGCTCAGCACTGGCCGGATTGGCGTTTGGGGCTGGATCATTCTTTGTTGTTGGGAGCAGCATCCCGGGTGTTTAGCAGCATCTCTACCCACTAGCTGCCAGTAAAATCCCTTCCACCTGGTTGTGACAAACAAAAATGTCTGCGGACAATGCCAGATGTTCCCTGGGAGAAGCTAGAAACACCATAGCTACTGCTCGACAGAGAGAGAGCAGGGGAGAGAGAGAGAGAGAGAGACAGAGAGAGAGAGAGAGAGAGAGAGAGAGAGAGAGAGAGAGAGAGAGAGACAGAGAGAGACAGAGAGAGATGTGCAGATCATTCCCTCCTACACGCGTGCTCATCTCTGATGTCGAATGCACTCAGCGCTGCATCTTATTGCTGTTTCCGTCATGAATAGCTTCCATTTTCACGCTGCCCTGACGTGCAAAGCGTTTTACTTGCCTCTGTGCACCTCTCGCATCTCCGTGGGTGGCTCCTTTTCCCCTTTTCACAACTGAGGAAGCTGACGTTCAGAGCATCTAGGCCAGAGCCTGTCCGAGTCCAATGCGCACACACAGCACTGGGCATCTCTCTAGAATGCACATTCCGGTTTCGGACGTCTGGGGCGGAGCCCGAGAGTCTGCATGTCTCACGAGCTCCTAGTGGATGATGACGCTGCTGTTCCAAGGGACACACTTAGAGAAGCAAGAGACAAGGCCACTTACCCAAAGTCCCGCCGCCAGAAACTCCTGGAGTCAGAAACGGAGCCCGAGCCCGTTTCTCGCACGGGCTGTGGCCTTTTCTCTGATTCTGCCTCTCGATAGGAACGCCCGTGCCCGGCATTAGCTGTCCTCCTCCTTCGGTGGCTCGAGACGCTGGCATTTCTCCTCCTATCATGCTCACGAGAGGACCTGCAGGGCTGGGAAAAGGCAGATGGGTGCAGATGGGTGCATCGGTTTCCCTGGATTCCCGCCCATTGAAGAGGACCGCCATCACTCTCTCTCACTGCTCACGTTCACGCTGTAAGCACTGCTTACATGATGTCTAGCTGCCAGACAGGGACTCAAAGATGTAAGGAATACAGGTGACCCTTGGAAAATGAGAGAGTCAGAGGCACTGACTCCCACACGGTCAACTACCCCGAAACTTAATTACTAATAGCCAACTGTTCGCTGAAGCCTGATTGGTAACATACAGCAGTCAATGACGCATACTCTCTACGCGATACACATTATAGATTATATGCTATGATCGAGCCAGCTAGAGAAAGACTATGATTAAGAAAAGCATAAGGAGGTGAACGTGCATTTATGGTATTTATCGACGACAAAATCCTCGTGGAAGTGGACCCGCACGGTTCAAACCTCTGTTGTTCAAGTGTCGATTGCATAATCCTTCTCTCCTGAAATTCACGTTTAACTGGGGATGGCCGTGCATGGACAGGTAATTATGAAGGGGTCTTCTGACTTTGTTCCTGAAGCCTGAACAGGGAAATTATGAGAGCGCAGACTGGAACTAGAAACACACCACCTCGTCTATGAGGAGCCCAGCCCCGGTCACGATCTGTCTCATTCTGAGAACTCCACCGCCATATGGGCCACCCTTTTGAGACTGGTGTGCTGTTCTTTGACTGAGCCCGTCTGGTCCCGCCTGATAAGCTGAAGATGATATTACAAGGTCATTTTTGAGCAAGATAGGTGACAAATGATAGAACAAATAGAAAGCGTCATTCAGAAGGGGTCGTAATAAAATCATCTGCCCATTGCTTTAATAAAAGCATCTGCCTATTGTTTTAATCATATTCCGTTATGATTTGTCCGACACGTGTCTACTGTGTGTCACTGCATCCATGGCTCTTAGGAGCTATGTACTAAAAATTTAGAAAACTGGTACATAATAATTTCAACGATTGAGAACATTGCCAACTAACCACAGAAGGCAAAGTGGTCAATCTATAACTGATCGGACATGGTCCATGTGTCAAATAGGGAGATGACCTTGATTCCCGCTAATAAATCTTCAGAGTGAAGGATCAGTCACAGCTGCCGGTATGGACGCTGTCTGAGCCTAAATTATCGGGGAGCTCACTCCATCAAACTTTTTTCTCCTGCCCCATTTCCATTGCTCTTCCTGCTGAGTCGCCCCTCTTTCTAGATCATGAATTAGCTCGTAGGCCATTGATCGCTGCGGGAATAACAGTGGAAGTTGCCTTGGTTCGTGAACGTTTTAGTGCAGAGATGGATGTTTCATACCAGCCAGTCACGGCAACGGAATACAAAGTGGACCAGCACCTCTGACAGCATCGACCACACAGGAAGAAGGAGAACTGTGGACACTTTCCACCCGCCCCGTACTCTCCTTCTGGCCCTTGGAGGCCGTCAGTCCCTCCAGCTCGGATGTGCTCGTCACCTGGTTGTCTCTGACTTCCGAGCGTTTTTGCTTTTGTCTTCCAAAACCTTCCGCGTGCTCCCTCCCATCAGCTAGCATTATTCCTTTAAGAAAAAATTCTACACTCATCTTGGTCTCCTTTTAAAATCAGCACTTTGTCTTTCTCATTTGCTTGTTGTTTGTTGTTGTTGTTGTTGTTTTTTTTGACATATCATATTTATTTTCGTTATTACTCAGGTTCTGAAGTTCAAACGCTTTTTGAGCACAATGCTCTCCACGTACTTTCCCATGAGCCCTGCAATTTGCAGAATGATTTTGCCATCTGTTAGGTTCATTTACCTCTTACCTTCCTGCATGACAAAGCTCGCGAGATCTCATCTCACGCTCTTTCTGCCTGGAACTACGGAACTCTAGTGCTCCCTCCCTTCACAGCCGGATTTCATAAAACAGTCATCTGTCGTGGCCACCTCCTCCTAGTCTCGCCTCATCCCGTGCGGACCTGGCCTTCACCTCGCCCCCTGCGCTGAAACCGCTCGCGCAGCGCTTCCCGATCCCATTTCTGTAACTCAGTTTAACAGAGAAAAAAATCGAAGAGCCCACGTGCCCCTCAGCTGGGGGATGGATACTCATACTGTGCTGCATCCATACAACGGAATATTACACAGCCATCAAGAGGGATGCAGGGGACAAATGTCACATGCACGACGCCGAGGCCAAGAAGCCCAATTCAAAGACTAAATGCGGCGTCATTCCGTTTACGTGACATCCTCGCAAAGGCGCAGCTCTGTGGACAGTGGGCAGCTCAGTGGTGGCCAGCGGCTGAGGGGACGGGGGATGCTCCAACGGGCATTTTGGGCGAGGGGAGAGTGGGCAGTGGGCACTCATTGTTCACCATCTGCAGTGAGTGGTGTCGCACAGCACTACATATCTGTTGAGCTCACCAAACTGGACAGTGAAAAGGCTTCATTTGGCTGTGTGTAAATACACCGTGTTTTGGGGTTATCTTGATCACATCAGTGCCTTTCGCGTGCAATCCAAAGTCTGCATTGCGCCCTGTAGCTTTCGCAGGAAGCATCGCGGTGTCACCCCGAATGGGGAGAAACACGGACTTCGTCACCGATTCCCCTTTTCTTCCTGTTCCCCCCCTCTCCTTCCACACACACGCTTTTCGGTAAACGCAGGCGAGATAGAGTCTACGCTCTTCTGCTCTTCGATCAGCCCTTGGACCTGCTCCCGCCTGTCCCCGTGTGCTGCCACCTTCGTTCAGATGCCCATCATCCTCTCCCAAACTCCTGGGCTAATTTCTGGGTCATCTCCCTGCCTCTGATCTCACTGCTTCCCAATCGGCCGCTTACCCGTTTGAATCACAGGCACTGACGGAGTCCCAGCCATCTGCACTTGATGTCAAGGGCTCCCCGGCCCAGCCAGCAGGGGCCAAACTCCCAACATGTCCTTAAACCAGAAGAGCCTCACAAAAATACCTCTTAAAAGACGTTGAGTTGACAAAAGAATCGTTTATCGTGTGCTACGTGCTGGAGACTGAATATTCACAGACGAATAACGTCCTATGCTCCCCTCGAGGAAACGGGTGAGCAAATCAACCTAATAAAACGGCTCCTCACCCCGAGCTCTCAGCGGCACCCTCTGCTACACCTGCACATTTTAAATAAACGGGTCAGCGGAGAGAGCGTCCCGTGGAGCGCTTGCCTCGTCTCTGCCTTTGATTTTCCCCAAAGTAAGGCTGTAATTTTGTTCTCCTTTTCAACTTGAAAATCAATGCTGAATTTAAGTCAGTCGTCTACGTTGCTGCAAAGGAATATCACTGTTTATAGTGAGAAATAAAGGCAAATCAACCGTTCCAGGAGTAGACCTGGTCCACACCAGCCCAATGCCCTTATTTCTTTCAGCTTTACTGAGGTATACGTGACAGATAAAACTGGAAGATATTGAAAGTGTACAATGCGATGATTTGATCCCTGTATTCCTTACGAAAGGACTCCCCCCCAACCCCCGCCGCACACATCCATCAGCAAACATTTATCTTTCTTGTTGTTGTTGACAACATTTAAGTTCTACTCTCTTGGCGGACCTTAATTATACAATACGGCGGTGTCAACCGTAGTCACCATGTTGTCCATTACATCCTCAGAACTTATTCGTCTCGTGGCCGAAAACTTGTACCCTTTGACCAACCTCTCCCGACGTCCCACACCCGCAGCCCCCCGAACAACCACCTTTTTACTTTCCATTTCTATAAGCTTAACTTTATTTTTTTTTAAGAGTCCACACATAAGTGATGCCATGCAGTAGTTGTCCTCTGTCTGGCGTATTTCATTAAGCACAGTACTCACTAGGTCTCCGCAAGGTCCACCCATACTGTCGCAAATGACAGGATTTCCTTCCTTTTTAAGTTTGGATGATATTTCATTTTATATCTATATCTACATCTAACTTGTAGTTATAGCTATATCATTATCTGTTTATGTCACATTGTCCACATCCCTTCATCTGTTGACGCTCGCTGGGACCATTTCCATATCTTGGCTATCGTGAAGAACACTGCCATGAACAGGGGTGTAAAGATATGTCTTTGCAGACTGGCTGTGTTTCCTTCGGATACATCCCCAGGAGTGGGATTGCTGGATCATATGGGAGCTCTATTCTAAACTTATGATAGGTTAAGAATATGGAAGGAAGAGAGATTCCAATGGAGATTGTGCAGGAAAAAAGTAATTACTCACGACATCATTTAAAATGGCAAGGCAGGCTCTACTCGGGACTGTCGCTGGGGCCACTGTAGTGCGGTTTTGCAGCAGGGGAGACAGGTGGGGCTCAACTTCGAACATGACAAAGAAAGTCACAAAGCACGGTGTGTAGGGTGGGGTGCGGAGTGGGGCAGTGGTGGACAGAAAGTCACTGAGTGCAGGCCGATTCTTTGCCAAACTGAGGTGAGTGAGTTCTTGCTGACGGCGGGCCAGGGCGCTCGGATAGCTCCAGGGGGCCGGCGGAAATGAGCAGAATGGGCAGATATCGAGGCGGGGAGGATGGACGAGACTTTTGCTAAAACCGAGCTCTCGGAGGATGGAGTCCAGTCTGGCTCAGAGGGTTTGATCGGCGTTGGGGCAAGACAAGGATGTTCGCCAAGAAGGCAAATGTCAGGAAGGTACTTAATGTACTAACGATAAGAGCAAACGCTCCGTACTACTCACTACACGCCACGTATGTCTGAGGTCATTTCATATATACTCTGACGTTCTCCCCACGACCATACAATAGGGATTTACATTATCCCCGTTTTACAGCAGGGGAGACTGACTTACCTAGATGGGGAGTCATCTGCCTAAGAGCGTACACAGAGTAAGTGCACAACTAACATCAGCAACCAGGCGGTCCGGCTCCATGGCTTACGCTCCTAATCATCGCAATATATTAAGAGATGGGTCAAAATGAAGGAAAAAAATGGGAATTTAATTTTTACTGCTACAAATCTTCTAAATACGAAAAAGAGAGGGGAGTAATGGTTTCTTAAAGTTCCTTTACAGAGGAAAAGAGTTATTAACAAGAAAAACAATTCCGTAAAAGTATCTTCAAAATGACATTCCCAATGACAAAAAGGTGTGTCTATGGAGCCTATTGAATCATGTGGAGAGGACAACATGGCCACACAAGTGTCCCATCTCTGGACCCTCCATCTCTCTCCCGGAAGGCCTTTTGGGTAGAATGGAGTGCATTATTCACACATAATGACTTCAAAACTTGGAAGTCATATTTCAAGGAAACTCACTCCACTTTTAAACGAAACACACGTAAAATATAGCCAGTTCTATTTCCAAAAGTATTTCACTTTGACAGACCTGGCAAAGTACGTGCTGCATCAGGTTGTTTATGAAAAACTCGCAAACCGCATCCTAATAATCTGTTTCTTTCTTATTACCAGACAAAATATGCGGTGCCATAGATCTGAGAAAGTCGAATAAGGACCATCTGGTTTTTTCCATAAGAGAGAGAGAGAAAAAGAAATGCTGTTTCTTACCCAAAGTGCTTTTTCATTTTCAGACGTTTAACAAAATAGATGTCAGACCTCAGGGGCAAAAAGACAGCTCCATCCCTCCAGCCTCCCGGGACTCTGGGGACCTGAACCAGTTTGGTGCCCTGAACCAGTTTCCTTAGATGGAAATACTTGCGGGACAATTCCTGCACCGTCTTCAGGGTGAACATTTCTTCAAAGCAGTAGGCACGTTTCTCTGAGGTTCAAACTTCTGGCTCACAGGAGTGGGGGCCCAGCAGAGGGAGCACGGTCATGTGGTGACAGCATTGCCTGGTATCAGGCAGTTGCTAGACTTAGGGTGGTCACTTCTGTAGGTATATAAATGTCATATAACTATGCTGTATACCTGAGACTAATATGATATTGTATGTTAGCTTTTTTTAAATAAAAACCTTTTTAAAAAAAGTTAACAAAGCAAAAAAAGAAGTCAGATGTTAATATCATTAAAAACTGAAGGTTATAAATTTGACTATCTGTTTAATTATAAAATAACTACAATATGGATACTGAGAAACCTACTCATTTTTATTCTACAGCTATGATCATAGCTCGCTGGTCCTGGACTATCAGAAATAAACTTCTTACAATGTTAAAAGAATGTTTCTGTTGACATC
>NW_011889292.1:73029-81184 GCF_000151845.1 Pteropus vampyrus | reverse complement strand
GTTTGTCTTCACTTTCTCCTGTCCCATGTCCAAGTCTCTTGCCTGCTGTCTCCCCCGCTGGCTTCAGACTCACTGCCACGTACACAGACGACAGCCTTGCGTGGATGTCTTTACCACCTTCTTTGCGTGTTCTGTAGCTAATGACTTTCCTCTGAGTCTCTAACGGTCCCCTTATAGATTTTCACCATCCCAGCGTCTCTTCCAGCTGAGTAAGAGAGAGGTTTGATTTCAAAATAATCAGTAAGAGTAAAGTCTAATTTAAAATCCCTGATTCCACTACATTTTCATCAATTTTGTCCGAAATACCTCTTGTAATATTTTTTTCGTTATTCGTAGTCCTGTCAGCTGCAGTCAGCTCCCGTCATTTTCTGTCTGTTTAGTCCTTCACCACAAGTTAAAAACAGTGAAACGTCACTTTCGTGTCTCCTCCAGATCTCTTTCCAGTGACAAATCAACAGACATACTTGCCAAGGTAGCACGGTTAAGGAATTCTTTAAAAACATATTGCTTGTAATCTAAGAATATTCCTTTGACCCTAAGTTAGGATGGAATCTCTAACCCATGGTTAGCATTATTCTACATTTGGAACAATTATGTTGTCTTCCATTCTTCAAGGCCCACCTACACCCCAGGACTAGATGCCATTACACCAGTCCATTTGAAGTTCTATGCTGCTATCACACTTGGAGAAAAAAGTTCCTTATTCTGCATTGCTCAGGGTGTCTACCTTCCTTTATCAATTCCTTGTGAACATATAAAGTCTGCTGCTTCTAGAGGAACTTGGAGAACCTGGGCCAGGTGTGTGTACATATAGATGGGACTTTAAAAGACTTAGAGCAACATATATCAACATCCATCTTCAGAAACCCGGCTGGCTGTCAAGTAGAACCGTAACCTTAATTCTGCTCTGGGCTCTAGTCCCTCGTGGCCTGGTGTCAGCATAGCTCCCAGCCTACGACCTTGTAGGGTTTATCTTCGAATGTTTCTGTCACCACTAACAGGTCAACTACCACTACCATCCCCACTAAAGACAAAAAGAGAAATTAGTAACCAAAATACTAATAACAGTGAAACATGGAATTTACTTAGCATCTACGGTGTGATAGGAACTGGGAAGTAATGTAATAAGTTCATCTATGAATCGCATGAAGTAGGTACGTTTATATCTAGCTCATAAGTGACAGAGTCCATCTATGAACTCCAACCTCTTTGTCTCTGAATTTCTGACTCTCTTCATTCCGCACACTGAAACTCTAGTGCGATGAATTTCCAAGCCCTGCAGTCAGGCCACTAAATCCCTTTAATCATATCTCCAGAGGTCCTGGGAGACTTCCTGGCCGCTTTAGTGGAGCGTATCTGGAACTATATCTTGCAGCTGAGAAGCCCGTCTGAAACCTCGTCCTATCCACATGCCCCTGGCCTCTATCCATTGCTTTTTTCTCTCGTTTCCCAAATCCAGTGACCCCCCTGCCAGAATGTGCTCCTTGCTTGAATTCTTCGCTTCAGAGCTTGGCAGAGCGAAGCCAAGGAGAGTCGGTACCTCCAGGCACGGAGCAGGGATGCACACTGCAAGCGAATGTAAATTGGGCGGTGCAAACTAAAGGTGATCAAAGACTGTGGACGAAAACAAAGTCCTTGTAAGGGCAAAAACATTCCCATCAGACTCCAGCTGCCACCCCAACTGGCTCCGGCCTAGTGCGTGTCGCACGGAGCCACACGCATGCCTCAAAACTGCCAGTGAGCCTCAAAAACGACCAAGCATCGAGGGACGCGTTTCCACCCTTCACATTCTGGCTGTTTCCAGTCCCTTATGACTCACCTTGACTATGTGAAATTAGAAACGGTTAGACTTTGGATGCTGCATTTTGATAGCCAGAGAAGGTCCCGTGCTGCCTGAAAAGGCCTTTTGTCCTCATATTGTTTGAAGGTGACCAGAACAGGCCACCCCAAAATAACGCCCTTTAGGCATATGGGTTATTTTGAGCTAAAGGCCACGGGGAACCAGCAGACACAAGAAAAGCTCTTGACCTCCCTCGAACTGCCTCAAAACTGCAGGGTCTGAATTTGCCCTTTTGTGGAAGGGATTTCCATTTGTAAAGATGTCTCTGTACCTGGGGGACAGCTGGTCCCGCCGTTATCTCGATCTTAGAGACTCTCGTCTGCATAACAAAAAGAGTCCTATTCACCACAGCTCCCCGCCCCCCCCTTCTATAACTTGCTCCCCTCCCTCTTGGAATCCAAGGCTTCTCCTTTGTTTAGCTTGAGAGGCCCTGTAAGTCACAAACATCTGGCCACCCGCCTCCCTGAGCCAAGCGTTTCTTTTTGAGTCCCAGAGCATTAAAAAAGGGTTGGTTTTTTTTTTTCCTCTTGTTAATCTGTCTTTTGTCAGTTCATGGCCCCAGCCCCGGAGCCTAGGAGGGCAGAAGGAAAAAGATTTTTCTGTCCCTCCATGTTCAAGAGGATGCTTTAAGAGAGAAAATAAATGACCGTGTCTATGTGTGTGCACATGGGCATGTGTGCATATTTGTGTGCATGTGTGTGAACGTGTGTCTGTGTACGTGCACGTGTGTGCACGGATGTATGTGTATGCAGTACGTTTGTGTGCGTGTGTCCGTGTGTGTGTGTGTGTGCATGCACACACTTCGATGCTGTCTCCAAACTCTGCTTTACTCACATGCTCCTTTCCTGTGCTTAGAAGCTCTCTGTGATGACAAATGTCTTCCTTGGGAAGGAACCAGCTGCTCCGCGGGCCTATTTTGGTCGAGTTGGCTGAGCCAGCATTTCTGCATTAACTGTGCAGCGTCCACATTCCTCTGCACTGCTCAGTAGGAGAGAGACTGCCACACCAAATCCGTCGCAAAGATGACCAAGCATAAAATGTGTCGTGGCACAATTAGATTAGACTTCGGCCGTATTGAATTATGCAAGACTCATTAGCTACCTTCATGTATAAAGAAGCGCACTATTTCTGAGGGGTTGAGCTTCTGGTCTTCCATTGGAGCTCAGAAGGCCCATCAGCTTCCATGGCTGAGGACAGGCATGTATGTACACATTACGCAGTTAGGGGATGTGAACCCAGATACTTCTCAAATGGGAGACATTGTTACATTCACAAAAGGGAGACAATGCACTCGAAACTGATAACAAGATATGCAACAGTTCCTTAGAGAATCAATCTGAATGGAAACACTAGCAAGAAGCCAGCAGCAGGTCTCAGTCGGCAGCAGGTCTCAGCCGGCAGCAGGTCTCAGCCGGCAGCTTTGGAGAAGTATCGTTTCAGGCTTAAAATCCTGGACGGATATGACCGACATGCAGCGAGTAGAAACTAGGGATGCGAATAAACATCCTGCAATGCTCACCGGAGTCCCCAATAAACAAGTGTGATCCAGCCCCAAGCGTCAGCAGGGCCAAGGCTGAGAAGCCTTGCCCTGAACCCCTAAATGGAAGAGTCACTGATATCCGCTGGATACCAGAAGCCACACGGCGGTGCTTGAGAAAGACACCATCACTGTCATCCGTTTTACCAATGCACACCAGATATTCATCAGTGGGAGGGAATTCAGTCTGTCATTTCTATGCCCGGTTACGTCAGCACTCTCTAGCTAACCCATTGACCCGAGACAGTGATCTAAACATAAGGCCACATACAAAGGCCAGATGACAACGGTCCGTGAAGGCTGATGGAAGAATAGGTACCACGTCCCAAGAGAAGGGCTTGGGGTTGCCTGCCTCGGGCCTTAAGGAACATTCATTCATAGCTTTCGACACAGTCCATTTACCTCCATGAATTACATTCACTTTAATATTTATTTTCATAACATTAAACTTCCCGTAAACCGAGAGGCCTGAGTAAAAGGATTTTGAAACTGCCTTCCGGTGTGAATATTCTGTAATTAATATTTGCGAATGTTAGTTTATATAGCTCAGGAGGAGACAAAATGAAAGATCTTGACAGGATGAATGCAGACGATTCTTGAGTCGTCTCCCTGCAAAAGGATGGTGCCAGTTTGGAGTCTGTATGTTTTTTGTTGTTGTTGTTTTGTTTTATTTTGTTTTGGTTGGCTGATTGATTAGTCGGCTTTACTTTAAAAGGTCAAAAGCTTGTTTCTTTAAGACATCAAATTGACGGAAGTGGAGACCGGACACATTTATCTCCCCATGAACAGGATTCTGCTCCCTTCCATGTGTCTGGAATGACCCCCACCTTGCCCCTGAGAAGACAACTCTGTCTAACTGATCGATCAGACGGCTCTCTGAGCCACTATCTCAATGCCGAATTTCTTTCCTCAGTGGGAACGAGGCGCATAGACAAGGAAGTCAGTGTTGGGAAGAGGTAGGATAGGGGAGTAAGCTGTTCTCTGCGGGGCTGACCTCTCTGTGGCTTGGGCAGGCACAGACCTTAAGCCCGCACATGTCCGGGCCATGTACCCAGACTCAGATGCGAGCGACGCACTGGCTTCTCACGTCCACTTGAAAAATACCTGTTAGGTCAGTCTGCAGGTGTTTGCATATTCACTGCCATAGAGTTGCGTGGCATTTTTCTTGTTATGACACGTAATGTCTTTTTATGGGGAAGTTTGTTCTCTGCTACAAAATATAGATGGTAGGTAGGCAGGTAGATAGATAGATAGATAGATAGATAGATAGATAGATAGATAGATAGATAGATAGATAGATAGATAGATAGATAGATAGATAGATAGATAGATAGATAGATGATAGATAGATAGATAGATAGATAGATAGATAGATAGATAGATATAGATGGATGATAGATAGATAAAGAGAGAGAGAGAGACAGAGACAGAGACAGAGACAGAGAGACAGAGAGAGAGATGTACACAGATACACAGATACACAGATACGTAGACACACTCAGTGCTCGGTCCTTCAGAAAAGTAAGCACGGAGGGTTTCCGGAAGCACTGGCCTACGAAAGCCCCCTTTGTTCTTTATAGCACAATTTCCCTGGTCTGTGAAGACTTGGGGAAATGGCATTTCAAGTGATGTACAAAGCACAGGGGTGAATCTCTCCTTGCCAGGCATGGACAGGATAGAATGGTATGGGAAGTGCTCATCGATGGAAGGAATTCAAGGAGGCTGTTTAGCTGATGTCCCGGATACGGGGACCCAGCAAGCGTTTGTGTTCTGTTTTAATCAGCCTCTGCAGCAGGACCTAACAGTAAACCCTACTCTAAATCACTCCACGCACAATCTGAGCCACTTGAGCTGTTGGTGAATTTAGGGAGCACGTCAAGGAGGATTCGGGCTGATGGTTCCGGGTTCATCCCAAGCAGCCCCTTCTTTGCGATGATGCCCCACTCACTTCTCCGGGTGGAGTTCGTAGCCTTCTCTGGACTCCCAAGGCACCTACACAGCCGCCGATTGTGACCCTTCATTACTGATCATTCGTGAGCCCACCTTTCCCCCACAAATGGGAGAACGTAAAGACAGCACAGGGCCTTACACGTGTGTACAAACTTGCACTAGTATTGTACTAGTATCCAGCACATACTGGTTGCTCACCAAACACTTCTTAAATCCAAGAATGAGTGAATGAGTGAGTGGCTGCACAAACGAGAGCTCACACTCACACTAACCTTACTGTACACTAGTCACTGTTCTAAGTCCTACAACCGCATAAGGACAGTAATTTAACTGTCCCAGTATATAAACTCGGGACATCTTAGAGGGTTTGCTAAAGGCATCACAGTAGCAATTCAAGAATATCAATCATGTGTCTATCGATCTAAGTGTCTATCGATGGATGAATGAATAAAGATGTAGTGTACACACACACACACACACAGACACATACACATACACACACACAGCTATTATTCAGTAATGAAAAGAAGGAAAGCTTGTCATTTGCAACAACATGGATGGATCTTGAGAGCATTACGCTAAGTGAGATAACTCACACAGAGAAAGAGAAATACTGTATGTTCTTACTTACATATGGACTCTTAAACCAAAAACAAGGAACAAGCAAACAAAAATGAACTCATAGGTACAGAGAGCGGATTGGTGATTGCCAGAGGCGGGGGTGGGGTGGGGGGAGTGGGCAACATGGGCAAAGTCAGGGGAAAGGAACAAACTTCCAGTTATACGATCAATAAATAATTCCTAGGGGCATGACGACAGCATGGTGACTGCGTCGTATATTTGAAAGTTGCTAAGAGAGGAGATCTTAAAAGATCTCATCACGAGAGAAAAACTCTGTAGCTGTGTGCAGTGACAGACAGTACTGTGGAGAGCGTCTCACAAAGTATACAAATACACTTTGTCCTACACCTGAAATGAATATCATATTATATGTCAATTACATCTCAATCAAAAAGAAAACAAACTTTTAAAATAAAGTTTGATACTCAGACGTTTTTCCGTGTGTGCAGCTAGCAAGATTAGCTCACGCATTAAAAAAATATCGAGTATGGGAAACTCACGAGGGCCAAACCAGCTGATTCTCAGAAGCTACGTATAAGTCAAAATAATACACAGCGTCCAACAAACAGCCCGCTAAGTACCAGCAGGGGGAAAGGCCATCTTATTATGCAAACGGCAAATAAAATGCGAGACAGAATATTATGGCGAGGAGCCCAAGGCTTGTAATTCTAGGTGTAGGCAGATTTGAAAACGGAATTCAAGGCGTATCACAGAGGCACCAATGCTCAGATTCTAAGGACGCTGGAAGAACCAGCAGTTTGACTTCATAGGGTGAGCTGAGTAAGTCTTCCTCTGCGCATCGGACAAGAAGGCTCAGGGAAGAAACTTAGCTCCATCGCTGTAAGCCAAGTGATCCAGTCTGGAAAGAAGAGAGATGGGGAAAAGTAATCCCTTTCTTTAAGGAAAGCTGCACCTAAAAGCCAGCCGTGCTCAGCTGCCGCATTTAAGCATTCTAAACAAGAGTCGAGAAAAACGCACCCTGAGCTAGTTCCTAATTGCTCCACTTATTCAATTATTTATTCGTGTATACATTCATTTATTCATTCTTTCTACAAACGATTATTGATCGTCAACTAGAGCAGTGCTTTCCAAATGTTAATGAGCATACCAATCACCGAGGGATCCCGTCAGAATGCGGGTCTGATTCAGGAGGTCTGCGGGGGTGTGTGTGGGGGGAGGGGGGGAGTTCCTGAGAGTCTGCATTTGAACAGCCTCCCAGGTGACACCGAGGTTGCCATCCTGTGGACAATCGCCCCAGGCACTTGGGACACTGAGATGAATAAGTCAGCATCCTTCTGGTTCAACTAGACCAGGGGAAAATCCAATGAGGTTTTCCTCAGATTTTTCACTTTCCAACTGACTGGAATCCTCAGTCAAAAAAAGGATATCCTTTTTATTTTGTTATGTTACTTTATGTCATATGTTATATTACGGCATATGCATGTGTTTATGTCCAGGTGCTTTTGTTTGCAGAAGAAAATTATCCTGCAATCCTAGCTGGTTTGGGGCGGGTTGTGAGGGTTCCCTCGGTCTCGCATGGTCCCCGAGGGTCAACTTTCTGAACTTCGCCACCATCTGAGTATGTAGGAACGGGCGGCGGGGGGAGGGGGTATGCGTGGGAATTTTCCTAACTCGAGATGGAAGAGACCAGCTGTGGTGCCTGGTCCTAAGCACCTCTGGGTCTCACGCTCTCCTGGGCAGTGCGTCCTGCAGACCTGCCTGGTCGCTACTTGCCCTGCTGGCGGTCTCCGTGGAAACCTGGAGAGCTGGTCCCTCCAGGACCGGTCAGCACCGGGAGTCCTCTCTGGCTGGTTCAGCCCGCACGCGCCCTGCCTGGTACTACGAACACCGACTCAGCACCATGTCCTTCCTCTCTGTCCCCTTGGCCAGGAAGCCCGACCGAGTCTCTGCAGCTGTGTTGAGGGATGGTGACCACAGCCCTCATCACAGGGAGACCCTTGGTCATCCAAAGACAATTAGGTCTCTTCCTCATCCTCCTGTTAAAAAAAAACCAGCAGTCTCAAAATGGAGTCACTCGTGGTAAACACACCCGAGGCTTGACACCTAATCTAACTGCGGCTTCAGCCTCTCCCGGGAGCAAAATATGAAACCAATCAATATGGAATTTCCCGGTCAGAACTAGTGAGGTCATCTGTCTGAGAAGACCCTCTGCCTTCCCCTACGGGAAGGTGATCTCTTGGAAATAA
>NW_011889292.1:61401-72324 GCF_000151845.1 Pteropus vampyrus | reverse complement strand
GGGTATGCGTGGGAATTTTCCTAACTCGGGATGGAAGAGACCAGCTGTGGCGCCTGGACCTAAGCACCTCTGGGTCTCACGCTCTCCTGAGCAGTGCGTCCTGCAGACCTGCCTGGTCGCTACTTGCCCTGCTGGCGGTCTCCGTGGAAACCTGGAGAGCTGGTCCCTCCAGGACCGGTCAGCACCGCGAGTCCTCTCTGGCTGGTTCAGCCCGCACGCGCCCTGCCTGGTACTACGAACTCCGACTCAGCACCATGTCCTTCCTCTCTGTCCCCTTGGCCAGGAAGCCCGACCGAGTCTCTGCAGCTGTGTTGAGGGGCAGTGACCACAGCCCTCATCACAGGGAGACCCTTTATCATCCAAAGACAATTAGGTCTCTTCCTCATCCTCCTGTTAAAAAAAAAACCCAGCAGTCTCAAAATGGAGTCACTCGTGGTAAACACACCCGAGGCTTGATACCTAATCTAACTGCGGCTTCAGCCTCTCCCGGGAGCAAAATATGAAACGAATCAATATGGAATTTCCCGGTCAGAACTAGTGAGGTCATCTGTCTGAGAAGACCCTCTGCCTTCCCCTACGGGAAGGTGATCTCTTGGAAATAAATCCCTCTTTTAACTTTCTTGTCCTGCCTGTTTCTGCCGATAGAAGCCTTTCATTCTGTGCAAATTCTTGGAGCATCTTTCTCTTTACTAGAGGTGATGCTGCCCAAATCACGAATCATTCAGAAACGCCAATTCGACCTTTAAATTTACTTGGTTGAATTTCCGTTCCTCGACACTCCCCTTTAGAGAATAATGCAAACTCTTGCGTCCTGGAAAAGAGGAAAAAGTTTTCTTCTACGTTTTTACGTTCAATCGTCGGGAGAAGCCAATTAACAAAAGAGAGACTAACAGAAAGAAAAGAAAATAGGTTTTATCGATGTTAGTAATTTCATGTGCATGAGGCAGCTTCACAGAAAATAAAGGACAACCCCAACGAGGCAGTTAGAGCCAGAAGCTTACATATCATTTTAACAAAAAGCAGTACGTTATGGAGAAGTGAGTAGACAGTGGATGGAGGGAGAGTTTGGGCTTCTAGGGGCAGCTAATTGTAGGAAGGGAACTATCTGAGGGAAAATATTGATAGAGGAAGGTTGTTATTCAGATTCAAGCCGGCATCCTCTGCAATGTTGAGAGTCATCTCAGGTGATCAAGGGTTGTTTATTTCTTGATGTGGGACCACGAGACACTTTTACAAATGACATGGATTACCTTTGCAAAGCGGAACGCACGCCCTGCTTTTAGGCAGAAATGGGGAGGGCAGAGAATGCCTCCCGCGTCTGCCATTTTCTAAGTCACCTTCAGCTCAAAGTAATCCTCATGCTGGAGCGGCATATTTAGGAGAGCATATTCTGATCCCCTTCATTTGCAGGGTCCGAAGCTGAATATTATTCACTCTTTTTTCCCTCAGCGTTGTCCAGTCAGAGACACACTCTTCTTCAAGCCCCAGATACCTTTCCTTGGCATTTTGTGTGTTTACCCAGTTCCTTCTTCTCTTGAGTTTCAGGCACCTGACCAACTTAGCTGTCCCCATTATGTCACCGGAAAACCAGCTCAAAAAGGTCCTATCCCATTCAGCAAGATACTGAGCTGCTTTTCAGAGACAGTGGACCCAAACCGCGAGTCATCAGCCAAAGCGCATGCAAAACTTCGACTTCCAGCTGCAGCCAGAACCAAAGCCCAAAGCCCACCACGCATCGAACGAAAGATCAGACGCGCCTAGAACTTGAACACGGGAAGCCTTTCAGCAGCGAAGGGGCTGCCGTCTCCACGTGGCCAATCTCCAAGCTCCTCTAATTAAAACGCCTCACCAACGCTTCCCCGTACCTGTTCTCCGTAAGCCCTTCAAAGCCCTTAACCTAGTCAAGTGAGCAAGATGGATGCGGAACATGATTCTTTGGTTAGAGGCTGCCTTGTCCCCTTCATTATAGATGCTGGGACGAGGACGTAACGGTGGCACTAGCACGCGGAACGTCCGCCGGTGACATAATATAATGATAGGTGACATCTGTCCAGCGCTCACTGTCTCCGCACCTTCTTCCAGGCACTTTGTCTGTGTTAATTTATTTAATCCTCATCCCAGCTGACAAAGTGAAGTGAGGTCTGTCACCACCTGCATTTTAGCGTTGAGAAAATTATGTCAGTGAAGCGGGCCGGATTCCTGCCCAAGTCACTTGGTATTGTCTCAAAGGGACTAAATTGGGGGTTGGGGTGGAGGCTGAAAATTTGGTGAAACGATGAACTATCCACAATTCCCTTCCAAGTCTTTCGTTTCATGTATAAATGTCACACATATTTTGCATTCTATTCCCTATCTAACAGGTTTAAATTTTCTCCTGCAGGAAAATAAAAGCCTCAGAATAATCTATCTGCCTTTTCATTTCTAGCTTGGTCCCCTGACTGCCGCTTGGGGGTGGTGGGGAGGGGTGATGGGAGCCCACTGGATTATGGGATAGGGAAAAACTAAAACTTTGGGGTTTGAATTTAAATATTTATTTCCTTGCTTCTCAACCTTTGCGAAGAAGCTACCACTTTCCCGTAAATTTTCAAAAACCCGGAGTTTTGAGCAATTATTTTCAGACACCTTAGATCCAGTTACCATAAACGGGAGCAGCCTCTCAAACTGCAGTAACATGCTTCTAACTTGATAAATTCCTTAACGTCATTGTAAATACTCCGGGTGGGCATAAATGAAGGACGCGTTCGCCGCACACCATCGTAAGACCGTGTCATGCATTTTATACGCATGGGCATACACAGATGGTCTATTGCTCTCTATTTATGATGCGTCCTTAATAAAGTCCGTAGATAAACTTACGCGTGAACTATTTCTGGACTCAGAGTCTTAGGGACTCTCTTGGCCCCCGTGTTTTGTCATTTTGTGTGACCGTGGCACCCACATTAGCATGGGGGCTTGTCAACGAGAGCGATGTGGTTAAGCCACTCACAATTGAAAGTAATCTTTGTCTCCATCGATGAAGGATCTTTGAAATCTTTTGACTACATACCGCTCTGCAGCGTCGGCGTAATGTACCAATCCACCCCTGCAACCAAGGGATGCTGTTTCTCCGTTCTGTTTTCTTGGCTGCCTTTTCAAGCTTCTGCGCCCTTGGCTTTGACAATCAAATGTCATTGTGTTCGGAACAAATACACTTCCATTTCAATCACAATGCACACACACAGGATGCCAAAAAGTGGCCGAAAAGGTAAAAGCAAACAAATACTTGTGTAACCTTTGAAAACATAACACAGAAACAACGAAGGCAAAACAGTCTTGGTTGGACATGTGGCGAAAGTTCTTTACCTTACCCTGTCTTTTCTAAAGTCCACCAGCTGTTTCTCCTCCTTTGTCGGAATGCAAACAGTACGATAATCAACACAGGTTTTGAGCTCGATATTAAAGAAACCACGTGGCTTTCATTACAATAGCAAAAATAAGTCATCCTGAATGTCAAAGAATTTTTCTAAATGACCAAATGGATAAAACTGTGAAGATTAGAAAGCCTGACTTGAGGAACTTTTAGCAATGTGAGACAATATTACCAATGGGACATGGCAGGGGAAAGCAGTATTTTATCTATGAATGCATTATCTACTCACCATTTTATGAAAATTACACAACGGGCAGATAGATGATGGAAAGACACCTGGATGAAGACATATACTCAGATACATAAATATAATAAGAAAATGGGAAAAAAAAGTTGTGAGGACAAATACCAAAATCTTAACTACCTAGCGATATATGCAGGGATTTTTCTGAATACACACGTACATTTTGCAGGAGAGCTCCTGCAGCCCATGAGCATTGATACATGTCCATCACTCGAGGTACGATTCACGACTTTTCCCTAAATGTGGACCCTGGGTGGCCGCATAGGTCTGTCTGAGCATCGGCGCCTGCACAGCCAACATTGTCTCCACATTCTGCTTCAGACCAACAATGTCAGGCGAGATTTCGTGTCGAATATTTAATAATTTTTTATTTCTACTTCCGGAGTCACAGGTTATGTAATAGGCAAGGCTATTTCATTCACTATGGTGATGAATAAATAAATTTACCAGTTAGGGAGCATGAAAATTACTACAGAATGTTACTTGTAATCACACGTTATCTATACGTACATACATAGACATATACATTTACATATGTATGTATATACATGTATGTATATGTACATGTATATATATGGTCATAGTACATATGATATTCTATAATCATATATATATGTATGTGTATATATATATACACGTAAAATCATAATGATAAGCTTGCTTAGAAAGCCATTTGCAAAGGAGAGGCCAGCTGGCTGGTGCAAACCCATGGCCTTTGGTCCCGTCTCCATGCTGTTCTCTAGACAACACCGAGTGTCTCTAGACAACACCGAGTGTCTCTAGTGCTTCATTGTGTCTCGGGGGGATGTGACTCCAGCCCCGAGGCCGGTAAGTGCCACCTCACTAGTAAACGTTACTTGGAACTGCAGCGAACCTCTCTGCGTGCCCCATCCCAGTGAGGCTGGGCTTCTTGATCTCAAGCTAGTCACTGCCAATGCTCATCGGTGGCCTACAAAAGGACATTTAGTTTCTATTCCCGGGGATAGAACAGGGGTCAGATTACCATATGGCAGCCTAGGGGCCACATCCGGCCAGCGCCTGGTCTGTGCTCGCATGCACTTGGCCACTGTCACTCATTTCTGTACCCTGTGGCTGCCTTCACAGCACGTGGCTTCTTGCTGACATAGTTCCTATCTGGCACTTTAGAGAAAAAAATTACTGAGCCTCGGCCTTGACTGAGGTCTGCAGATCGCGTTTCCATTCTCGGTTCAAGGTCTGACTCGAGTCTGTTGATACGGGACAGTGGCTTACATTGAACTTCAAACACAGCATCCCATTCCATCGTAAAGTGCTACAGGATGGTGAGGTAACTGCCGAACTCGAATGAGATTTACGCACCACGGGCTTAAATAACCACAGAGAGATGTTGTAATTAGGACAGGCGTCAGTGGGGAAACAGAGCGAATGGAATGACAATAAATTCCCCGGCGGAGTCAGCGATGCCTTTTTCAATAGGGATGAAGAGCCAAACGGTGACACGCTCGCCTTCCCCCCAGAATCATCTCATGTTTCCGTGGCTACATAATTACAAGTCTCCCTGATTTCATTTTACTTTGCTGTGGCACTTTGATTTCCTCTTGCCCCTGTGGTAGAATTTCCACGGATCGGGGCTGCCCCAACACCGATCTCCCCGCCTGTAAAATCGCTCCTTCCAGCAGGGCCTGGCCTTGGTTATGGATAACCGGAATGCGTGACGTTAAACCTGTGGATGGACAGGGACTGACAGAGTGTGGCTTGGGATACGAGCCGGAGGGGAAAGGTGTCTCAGATTCACCTCGCCCTGGAAGGCACAGATGCACGCCATACACTGTGATCGTGGGCGTAATCATTTTTCTTTCCTAAGTAGGGACCAGCGTCCGCCCCTTCCTCATTGTGTGGCTGACAACTGCGAGCCCACCGGGCCTGGTTTTCTGCCGCAGCTTCCCACTGCTGCCTCGACCTCACAAAGGTGCCCAGTAGTCACTCTGTGTCACCAGCTCTCTTTACAAGGGGAACGCATGTGGCATGCTAATTACCGCAGGCTTGGCAAGTCTCGCGGGAGCTGGAAAGCCACTCAAAAAGGCATGTTCGAAGTTGACGTACAATTGATGCACTGTTCACAGGAAGGAACTAGCCCCAAACGGGAGGGAATAAACTGAATTATAAAAAAGCAGGCTCTGATTAGTGAGGGCAAAGGGACGCCCACAGTCCTGGGCCGTGACGCTCGTGGCTGGAGTTTTAAAAGGTCCGGCTGGATAGTGCTCCCTGTCTAAAGACTTTTTTTTTTTTCCTGGTGCCAAGCAGTTTATTTGCTCTTTTGTTTGGCTTTCAATGACTTATGGGTCTGGGAAGCATTTCTTCGCAAAACGTAATAACTCCTTCCGTGAAAACAGGCTGATTTTAATGGCAATAACTTAATATTACAGGTGGTTCCATCAATTACCAAGAAATTGCTAGAGGGTGATAAAAAGTTTGCAAACCTCAAACTTGATACGATGGTGGCTGAAAAGGAAGAAATGACACTCGTGGGAAACCAGAGTAATAAAAATGTCCAGCCTAGCGGTAAATTGAGACCAGGAAAATACCCCTCGGGGGCTGAACTTCCCGCCTGAGGAGTATAAAAGCCGCTCCAGGCTGCCCAATACCCGACCGCATTTGATAAGCAAGCCAATTGTGTCTCCCATCTTGTTCGGAAAACGGGGTTAGGATCTTTTCTATGTCTTTTCTGCAGGACAATAAAAGATGCTATCATCATTAAAATCAAACCCGGGCGGTTATTGGGAACTCTGTCCTTTCTGCTCAATTGTTCCGAAGAAATCTAAGAAAAAATAAAATAAAATCAAGCCTGGTAAGCAGTCAGCAAGTCGTGGAAGCAATGAAAATCACCACGGAGGTGACTTGTGCTTCTTCTTAAGGTCAAGGCTGTGCCTGGCATCCTGTCCCCTCTTTAATCTCGTGACTGCCACTCGGGTGTTCGCTGAGCGTCTGGACGGATTCCAGAGATATAACAGCTGAAGTCTGTGTGCCAAGCTTTTGTCTTGCTTCTGTGTATCCAGCTATGAGGGAGGGAGACTTGGGACGCCAAATGCCAGGGAAGGTGGACAGGATCCCCACCCAAGGGAGAGATCTGGAAGGGTCGAAATGGAAAAAGCCGACCAGATCAGCAGGGTGCAGCGTTGAAGAGGGAGCTTCGTCTCTCCTTTCTAGATGTTCTGCTTGTTTCTGAAATGTAAGTGGCAGAAGCGAATGAGAATATTCTTTAGATCCTGCTGGTGTAGGGTCCGATTTGGGCACTATGTCCCCTAACGCATGGTCTCTGAGAACACCACCTTTGTTGTCACCGGGAACAAAGGACCATGTTTGCAGCAGGCATTCAGGTGACAGAATCTGAATTTCCCCTTTGGGTTTAAGTAGCAGAAGAAAAGATGTCGAGGCCACTTAGGTTTCCTCACTTAGGTTAAAGAAATGGGTAAGTGTCATTTCTTTCCGGATTAAATGAATTCCCTATAGTTTTAATTTTTTTCTTTTTACTTCAGATCTAAACGTAGAGCTGATTACGTCTCTATCGCTCTTTGTAGGTATTTGCTCTTCAAACCACACAGGGCACGGTGGCTTGCTAACAGCAGGACTCACGTTTCACAGTCAAGGGGCTCAGGAAGTGAGGTCTGTCCTCTACCGTGGTCCCCTCCTAAGGTCACTCGAGGATGGCTCTGCACATTGAGTTAAATGCTCATGACAGTCGTAATAGAAGAAGCATTTTGTTTTCACATTCTAAAATAAAAGGCAACGCCCCCACCCCAATGTGGAGATATTACTTCTCCACACATCTCTGCAAATTGCACGTTTTTGTCTGAAAATGCTTTGAATGGAACGATGACATCTTCGGCAAAGCATGAGTCATGGGAAGCCTAGTCGTTCACACTCACTTAGCTCCAACGTCCTCACCCAGACGAGGGGTTGAAATCTTTCATTCCCACCTTAGAGAGACGTTTTTCTCTACGTTTGTACTTATTATCTCACTAATGAGGCATCATGTTCATCTTCAGTACATTCGATGCATCATATGCTTTCATAAAATACTCTGGTGGTTAGAGCTTTGCCGTTTGCAATTCCATTGATGCCATGTCCTAGGTGTTAATTTATTTAATGAAAAACTCATTTATCTGGTACCCAGTGAGAGAGGATACAAGTAGACTTCTAACTACTAGCTTAGCCACGAGAGTGGAGGCCTCTGAGCCCAGGTCCGATCTGCCTTGACCACTTGACAGTGTTGTGACCTTGACAAATGTCCCTAACCTCTGTGGGCCACACGTTTGCTCCTCTGCTTTTCATGGGAAGAGAATGGTTTGATTAGAACAGTGTCAGGTACAGATGGAGAGTCATACCAATGTCTGCTGTGAAGATGTGACAGCCACATTGTCATCACCAACTTTCAAATTCAGCAAGAAGCAAAAAATAAAAAAGGTGCCTACTCTCCCTCATCCTACCCAGAATGGCTGTCTTTCTACCTGTGAGAACTCTATGCCACTAGGAGTCATGTGACAAACATGTTTTTAATAGAGCTGATGTCCGTAATCTTGGCTATTGTAAATAATGCTGCAAAGAGCATAGTGGTGCATATATCTTTTTGAATACGTATTTTTATTTATAATTTTTTTGGATACATACCCGGAAGTGGAATTGTTGGATCAGAAGGAAGTGGAATTGTTGCATCGGAAATAAACTATTTTTAGTTTATTGAGGAATCTCCAAGCTGCTTTCCCTGGGGGCTGTACCCGTTTGCAATCCCACCAGCAGTGCACGAAAGTCCCTTTTTTCCACATCCTCGCCAACGTGTTTATCAGTTGACTTTTTGATAATATCCTTTCTGACTGGTGCGAAGCAGTATCTTATTGTGGTTTTGATTTGCATTTCTCTGATGATTAGTGATGCTGATCATCTTTTCATATGTTTATTGGCCATCTGTGTATTCTCTTAGGAAAAATGTCTGTTCAGATCCTGTGCCCATTTTTTAATCGAATTGTCTATTTTTTTGTTATTGAGTCGTATAAGTTTCTTATGTATTTTGGATATCAATCCCTTATTGGACTTGGCATTTGCAAATAGATTCTCCCGTTCAATAGCTTGTCTTGTTTTGTTGAAGGTTTTTTTCACTGTGCAGAAGGTTTTTAGTTTGATGTAGTCCCATTTGTTTATTTTTGCTTTTGTTTCCCTTGCTGGAAGAAATATATCCAAAAAAGATATTACTCCAACTGATGTCAAATAGTTTACTTCCTATGTTTTCTTCCGGGCGTCCATCGGTAGATGAACGGATACAGAAAAAGTGGTCTATATGTACAATGGAATATCACACAGCAATGAAAAACAAGGAAATCTTGCCACCTGTGACAACATGGATGGATCTAGAGAGTATTATGCTAAGTGAAGTAAGTCAGGCAGAAAAAGATAAGTATCATATGGTTTCACTTATATATGGAATCTAAGAAAAAAAAGAAGTAAATAAACAAACAAAACCAAAACAGACTTATAAAAAGAGAGACCAAAGAGATAGTTACCAAATGTGAGAGGGCGGCGGATATTTGAAGAGGAGAAAGGGAATAAAGTCAATAATATTGGGATAAGTTTACACGATGACAGATGATTACTAGAATTAGTGAGGCGATCACGTGGTAAGGTATAAAAATATTGAATCACTATGTTGTACACCTGAAACTAATATGACCAATATAAGATTGTATACTAACTACATTTACATAAAAGAATAAATTTAAAATTTTAAAAAGAGAGTTAGTGTCTTTTGAACAAAGGGAAACACACTCATGACGGGTGTGCTCTATGTCTACAGTTGGGGAGCACAGGAGGATGTAATCGATAACATCAAAGATGTCTTGTGTGAACACAAGATAAATGACATATTAAAACAGAGAAAGTCAAATGAAAGAAAGCTGCCGCCCATCCCCAAACCAGGTCACGTCCCCGTTGGACACAGGTAAGCCTTTCCTCGCTCCATCTGCCCTCTCTCCTCATGAATAACCATTTTGAAAATGGTACTTCCGACCCCTTAAACTGAGCACACAAAACATACCTTTTCACCTGCTTTTGATACTCCATAGCCTTTCTCCCATTACACAGGGATGGGGTGTGGGGTCTGCGGGCCCATTTGTGGTCTGTTTTTTTCTGACCCCCCTCCACGTTTACTCTTAAACTAGAAACCCACCCTTGTTTAAGACACCTGGTTAAGTTAAATTAAGTAAAGTAGTGTCCTGGAGTGGATGGGGAAAAGGATAACATTTTATAAGATATATTTTGTGACTTAGCCGATGTTCTCTTTCTAACACTTGGACTCCATTATGATACATGTTTATTAAATAAATATTGTTGCAGAAAAGGAAGAAAAGGAGGAAAGAAAGAACAAATGGGGGAGAGAGAGATGATAGAATTTCTAATTATTACTGTAGACAGTAATCTAAAATGTAATACTGTCATAGAGCACTAGACGATACTTTAACAAATGTACTTAAGCGACAATCATAGAAAAGAAATGGTGTGTTTGCAAAGGATATTTTGCTAAACAACGTTGGACAATTAATTTCAATTCATTAACTGATGACCTTGGAGCACCTTGGAAAATGACAGAAAACTTCCTTTTCTCGACCACTTAAAAAATAAAATTTCGCTCGATTTCTCAAAATTTAAAAATCCTTTTCCTTGCCAAGATTAAAAAAGAAAGGAGACCCCTGTCATGTTCTTCACACATGACTAGGGCTTCCACTTAACATGTGAACTTGCTAACTTTGTGCATCAGAAGCAACAGCGATTCTATCTTTTAATGAAACCAGGTGGCTCCGCGGTGATGACCTCTTGGGGAATGATAGTTTCATCTCATTTTGCACCTCTCCTAAGGGGAGTCGATTAACAGTGCTACGCAAGTTTCACTGGCACGTTTTCTTAGATCTTCCAATAGCTCTATGAGCCAGAATGCGCCTCATTTTATAATCTATCAAATGCTGAAAGTTTAAGCGATGTCTGGTCTTTTTCGAGGATTTTCTTCTCTCTTTGATTATGCAAATCTTTGCTGTATAGTTCTTTCTCGGGTTCTTGAAGAATAGCTATTTCGGCTCATTCTAGAATAACAGCTACTCCAGTCATCATTGGAAATTTTCCTTAAGATTTTGTAAAGAAAAAAGTTTAGAAGATTTCATATTAGAGATAGATCTGTGAATAGTTAATTATAATGTCTATTATCTACTAATATACTAGTTATAATATACACTATTATATATAATATATG
>NW_011889292.1:57181-59066 GCF_000151845.1 Pteropus vampyrus | reverse complement strand
AAGGAAGGAAGGAAGGAAGGAAGGAAGGAAGGAAGGAAGGAAGGAAGGAAGGAAGGGAGGGAGGGAGGGAGGGAGGGAGCAAGAGGCAGTAAGATGACAGCTGTGATGGCAGCTGTGATGGCAGCTGTACAAGAGAGGTGCATCGTGCTGAGAGAGGACACGTTTCCTAGGCTGGAAGGGTCACAGCTTGACCACGGCAGGGTGACGCTATAAGAAAAGCTACCATTAGAAAACGAAGACTCTTGAGAGTTGGGATGCTCCAGAATCATCTGCGCGTGTGCTGTCTGCGTCTTCCAAGCCGGGGTCAAGCCACCCACACACACGCTGACATCAGGTGAGCGCGTCAGGTGACACGGAATGGCCGCGGCCCGGCCGCAGCTCCTCTCCCGCCTGTGTCCACACCTCTCTCTGCATTTCTCCACCCTTCCAGTCAACGTCACTAACGACGCGAGTCTGAGGCCACGAGAGCCCGAACTCGCGACGCACGGGAGACGTAGGGCGAATTTTAAGACTTTGGGTAAGAAAACCAGCGGCACTTGGAAACGTGTAGAAAGCGAGATTGAAAGTTAACGGGCCATTGAGTGGTACGGAAAATGGCACATGTTGTCTGGTTGTGGGGTTTACTGGGGGGCGAGAACATTGGAGAGTTGAACACGTGCTTCTCGACTTCTTTTCCCTCAGTGGGAAACGATCTAAACAATTCAGACCTCGGGTCAGAGCTCCTTACAGTTTTTTCTATTTTTAGATCAACATAACATTAAATATAAGTTCTTTACAAGGTTCATCTAGAAAAGTTTTTTTTTTTTTTTAATTTTGACTTTCAGTCATGAAATACGCAAGAGGAAGAAATAGTATAACTCAAAGAAAAATGATCGCTGCATAGTACAGTGGAAAGAACTCTAAGGTAGCGATCCCCAACCCCTGTGCCGTGGACTGGTCCCTG
This sequence comes from Pteropus vampyrus, assembly GCF_000151845.1. Taxonomy (NCBI): domain Eukaryota; kingdom Metazoa; phylum Chordata; class Mammalia; order Chiroptera; family Pteropodidae; genus Pteropus; species Pteropus vampyrus. The sequence goes on along the minus strand of NW_011889292.1, from coordinate 58,123 downwards.
TCCATGGCCTGTCAGGAACCGGGCTGCACAGCAGGAGGTGAGCGGTGCGTGAGCGAGTGAAGCTTCATCTGTATTTGCAGCCACTCCCCAGCGCCAGCATCACCGCCTCAGCTTTACCTCCGATCATCAGACGTTAGATTCTCATAGGAGCCCCAGTCCCTGGTGCCACGAAGGTTAGGGACCGCTGCTCTAAGGGACAGGAGGACCTCGCCCTTCTGGAACCGTTGCCTGCAGTGGAATGTGTGTGTGCACCTCCTCTGACCCCACGGCATGCCCGCCTCCCTGCCCTCAAACACATCCTCACCGCAGGGACCGAGGCGCCCAGCGGATCCAGAACCTTGACAGTTCGCAGACCTGGCGCTCACCGACTGCAGGAAAAACCAGACCCACTGAAGGAACACCCCACCATGCGATGCTGCCTTTCCGCGACGGCGTCCACAGACCCTTCAGAACGTCGGCGAGGAGGGGATGCCCAGGAGTTTTTAATGCCCCTAGATCAGGACTGCGGACGCAGTTCTTCTCACGGTGGGCCGGATGCTTCCACAGACCCTCCGGGTCACTGTCCCAGGTCCTGAGTGCATCAGCGGGAGCTACCTACTTACAGCTGGCGGAGCCCTCGCGCTCGCTCTCTGATCTGTGGAGGAAAGGTCCCGACACCACACAAGGCCGGGAGGAATCCCCTAAGCTGGCCAAGACAGCAGATCGGGAGCAATAAAACACTCCGGAGAATGTGGAGACACCGGCTCCCCATTAAAGACTCGAAAGACGCTGAAGAGGTGGGTGCCATTTTACCCTTCTCCGAGGCACCTGGCTAGTCCACAGAAATACCAAATCTGTTATGGAAAATGACTGAGAACCACCATAAACTCATCCGGATATGAGCCCCAATTGGAGCCACTGCTGTATAAACGGTGTATTTCACGCAGCAGGTCAAAATGCTAT
>NW_011889292.1:52598-56516 GCF_000151845.1 Pteropus vampyrus | reverse complement strand
TCAGGCAGGCGATTTCGAGCTAAACGACCAAGTTTAGCAGCTGCAAAATATTAAAGTCTCAGCAAACAGTTCAAAACATAAAGACGGGATGAGGAGAGAATGGATTGCGACAGGTCTGTGAAGAAAGGAGAGACTAAGATTTTTGAAGGCGGTCACCATCTGCCATTGAGGCAAATAGAGGGTGGGTAAATAACCAGTAAAAGGAACAGCTCGCACCAAGACCCGTCAGCAAATGAGTTTCACGTCCTTCTTCCCCCTTGTGTATATATTTCCCACTGTTTCTTTTTAATCATCAATGCCAGGTGTCCAGCATCAAATGACCCAGACTCTTTGGGAGAATAAACACACCCAGATTGAGAGTTCTCCTCTGTGCCTTGTCTAGAGTGACCGCCCACCTCTTCTCCAAGCGAAATGCATCGCGTGGACTCTCCCTCTTGGTGTAGGGTCATGATACTCTACACAGAGCAAATTAGGCTTTCATTTTTTTATTTAAAAAAAAAAACAAACATAAAATAAACAAAGCCAGCTACAGGACACCACCTCTGCCGACTTTTTAATTATATTTTGATGGCTTTTCAGGAATAACACCTTTCTGCAATCGTACATTTTAAGCAAACAAAATTAATCCCTCACCTGAGGGCCCACGAAGCCACAAGCTTCTTTATTGACGCGGCAAAAAAATTAATTTGAGAAACGTTGGTTTTTAAAACATTTTCCCTCCTTCACCATTCAATGTGTCTTCTCTACACCGAACACCGAGCCTTTTTATGACTGTTTTGTTCCGAGGTTGCTATCCAGGCCCCAGGATTTGTCAGGCATCTGGAGGAACCTTTTTGCCGCCCAGAAGGCAGATATTCTGTCTTTCTCCAGCTGCCTGTCCACCATCCCCCTGCAAGACATTTTTGTACCAGCAGCAGTTGTCCTTATGGACCGTGATTTCCGAGGGTTATGAGCGCCAAGAGCTACGAAGCGGTAGGTGAAATCTGCCAGTGTCGTTTGCAGTCTGACGCGCCTTCTCGAATCTGTATCGACACAAACACCGTTAGTGCTATGACGTGTCCTCGCCCTCCTCCCTGAACCAGGAGTCAGAGTCACCCTTGGCCAAAGAAAGACACTCAATTCCACAAGTCTGAGGGGTTTTTTTCCTTTAACTTCTCACTCCCTAACAGCTACTTCCAACAATTTCCAAATTTTGCCTCCATTCTTGCCCTGTAAGTTGAATAGTTTAGTTGATTGGACACATATAGGTGGTTGGGACATAGCTTCAGAAATAGAAGGATTGTGTGCCCTTGGGGGATTCAGCCTCGCCTCCAAGGCAATATTGTAAAATCGAAATTCTTCGTTAGTTCATTTGACAAAAATTTACCAGACGCCATGTGCGAGAGGGACTGCATCCCGGGTGCTGGGGCTCCTCCAGACACGTTCCTTCCTTCATTCGACAGGCATTTATTGAACATCTCCTGGCCTTAGAAATCAATTTCAGTGAATAAAACAAATTTTATAAAAATTGCCCCAACAGATTTTTCTAGAAGTTCCTACAAATGATGAATAGTGAGAGATGGTTCCCCTGCTGTTTTAAATGGATCAGAGCTGTGATGCTAACAGTATTAAAAAACGATGATTATATCTATGACAATCATGACAACGAAACTCATGTGTAGGAAGCTCCTGATCTCAGTGATGTAACGTACTATGACTTTCTATGTGTTATTGTTTTGTCACCATCCAAATAACCTGAGATCGGTCCTATCAATACCTCCTTCGTATAGATGACACATAAGGTTTTACAGTATTACCACACCAATAAAAAAGAAAATACTGCTAACGCAGTGATGCCCACTACGGCATGTATTAATCCATAAAACGTCACGCAGTGGAAGTTCTCAGATAACAACCATTACATACTGTAGTCTTCCATTTACGGTACAAGTCCAGAACAAGCAAATCCATAGACACAGAAAGTAGACTGGTGGTCCCTGAAAGCTGAGGCTGGGAGGCTGAATAAATGCAGGCACAAATCATCTTTTTGGGGTTCATGAAAATCTCCAGCTGGATTTGGGTTCTTTCCACAACACGATAAATTATTAATCATTAAACACATGAGTTCTGTTGTACATCAGTTACACCGCATTAAAGCTGTTTTTTAAAAAAAGGAAGAAAAGAAATGGCCGCAATGGACACAATGGACGCAATGGACCCGGGCACAATGGACAGCTCATCTTTCAGGGCCATTAAGCCCCTTCTGCACACGATGTCGGGTGCATCATCCTCCCTGTTTACAAAACCCATGCGTCCTGCATTGCTCCCTGACTGTCCCCCGATGACCGCCCTGACAGCACTTCCGACACCAGATGCGTGATGGGTTTTCCTACGCCACGCGATTCCATGACACCCGCCGGCTGTCCCACGATATACTCAATTCTGACACGATCTACCTGGAGAGAGCAGCAGATCCCACAGGTGACGGGCTCGGTCCTAGAAGAGCATCCCCCGTGTCAGAGGCCCATCGCAAGTCCAGGTGGCCACCTGTGCTTCTGACCCACCGACTGTAAATTGGAGGTCCCCACGACCCCCTCCTCGGGTTCCATTATTTAACTGCAAGGGGCTCACGGAACTCCGGATTCATTACACAACGAGATGATAAAGGATACAGATGAACGTCAAGATGGAAGAGATGCTGGGGCGAGGGATGCGGGAAGGGGCGAGGGGCTTCCTGGCCCTCTCAGAGTACCACTTCCGTGGGACTGTCACGTACCCGCCAACCCAGAAGCTCCCCAAACGCTGTTATTGGGATCTTCACAGAGGCATCATCCCGTAGGCAGCTGCATCATTAAGTCTATCTCCCGCCCTCTCTGGACAGCGGTGGGCGGGAAGGGAGGGCTGAAGTCCCAAGCATCTGCTCGTGGCTGGGTCCTTCTGGTGACCATCATCTCATGAGAACAAAAGCATGTCCCAGCACTCAGGGCATTCCAAGGGCATGAGGAGATCTGCACCGGGGAGCTGGGGCAGACACCAACGCGTGACTACTTCCTATTACATCACACGCTCCTACACCCGAAACCCACAGGTCCTCTGCCCGGCTCCAGACCCAACGTCTGCCGTCGCGATCAGCCTGCCCTTCAGAACACGAGTGCCAGTCACCGCGCACGCTTCCATGGCCGCTTACACAGGACGCCACGCCCTGCTGTCCTAGCCTGTCCCCCAAGACCAGTCAGTGAGCCCGCACCTGGGAGGACACAGAGAGGAGTGGACAGGTCCAGCCCCGCTGTGGGCCAACACGGCCGCCTTGCAGAAGTCTTTTACCGTCCCTCATAAAACTCCAGACAATGCACCTCCTCGCCTTGCATTGCAAAGGCAGAAAACGTCGCTCCGAGAGGTGAAATGATCTGGTCCCAGGTCGTGCAGACGGTTAATGAAAGGGCCAGCATATGAACCCAGCTCTCTCCGCCCCCAGGGACTCTCTCGTTAATTAATTCTGCCATCTCGGTGGCTCAGTCCCCACGCCACCCGCCGCACCTCTCGTCTGACTAAATTATGTTTCCCCTTCAGCGCCGGCCTTCCGAAAGGCACTGGCTGGCGTTTTGAAACCACAGAGCACTCAGTGGCTGGACAGAGGGAAATGAGCATGTTGGCAGTGGCTGCATTGCTTGGTCACCAATCACACTGTAACCGAGCCACACAAAAGCCCTGAAGACCTGTAACGCGAAATTGTCTTTAAATAAAATATACCTTGCATTTCATTTTTTTATCACAGCGATGAATGAGTGCCAAACATACTTCAGTTATCATAACTTTTCTTCAAAATTCTGTTTCAATCTTTTTCTAAAAATAACATTTTCCTGGCTCAAGGACACACAGGACGAACTCAGAGAATACTGTACAAGTCTTAATAGAGGAAGAATCCACATGCAGAGCCTG
>NW_011889292.1:43308-51318 GCF_000151845.1 Pteropus vampyrus | reverse complement strand
ATGACCGCCCTGACAGCACTTCCGACACCAGATGCGTGATGGGTTTTCCTACGCCACGCGATTCCATGACACCCGCCGGCTGTCCCACGATATACTCAATTCTGACACGATCTACCTGGAGAGAGCAGCAGATCCCACAGGTGACGGGCTCGGTCGTAGAAGAGCATCCCCCGTGTCAGAGGCCCATCGCAAGTCCAGGTGGCCACCTGTGCTTCTGACCCACCGACTGTAAATTGGAGGTCCCCACGACCCCCTCCTCGGGTTCCATTATTTAGCCTCAGGGGCTCACAGAACTCCGGATTCATTACACAACGAGATGATAAAGGATACAGATGAACGTCAAGATGGAAGAGATGCTGGGGCGAGGGATGCGGGAAGGGGCGAGGGGCTTCCTGGCCCTCTCAGAGTACCACTTCCGTGGGACTGTCACGTACCCGCCAACCCAGAAGCTCCCCAAACGCTGTTATTGGGATCTTCACAGAGGCATCATCCCGTAGGCAGCTGCATCATTAAGTCTATCTCCCGCCCTCTCTGGACAGCGGTGGGCGGGAAGGGAGGGCTGAAGTCCCAAGCATCTGCTCGTGGCTGGGTCCTTCTGGTGACCATCATCTCATGAGAACAAAAGCATGTCCCAGCACTCAGGGCATTCCAAGGGCATGAGGAGATCTGCACCGGGGAGCTGGGGCAGACACCAACGCGTGACTACTTCCTATTACATCACACGCTCCTACACCCGAAACCCACAGGTCCTCTGCCCGGCTCCAGACCCAACGTCTGCCGTCGCGATCAGCCTGCCCTTCAGAACACGAGTGCCAGTCACCGCGCACGCTTCCATGGCCGCTTACACAGGACGCCACGCCCTGCTGTCCTAGCCTGTCCCCCAAGACCAGTCAGTGAGCCCGCACCTGGGAGGACACAGAGAGGAGTGGACAGGTCCAGCCCCGCTGTGGGCCAACACGGCCGCCTTGCAGAAGTCTTTTACCGTCCCTCATAAAACTCCAGACAATGCACCTCCTCGCCTTGCATTGCAAAGGCAGAAAACGTCGCTCCGAGAGGTGAAATGATCTGGTCCCAGGTCGTGCAGACGGTTAATGAAAGGGCCAGCATATGAACCCAGCTCTCTCCGCCCCCAGGGACTCTCTCGTTAATTAATTCTGCCATCTCGGTGGCTCAGTCCCCACGCCACCCGCCGCACCTCTCGTCTGACTAAATTATGTTTCCCCTTCAGCGCCGGCCTTCCGAAAGGCACTGGCTGGCGTTTTGAAACCACAGAGCACTCAGTGGCTGGACAGAGGGAAATGAGCATGTTGGCAGTGGCTGCATTGCTTGGTCACCAATCACACTGTAACCGAGCCACACAAAAGCCCTGAAGACCTGTAACGCGAAATTGTCTTTAAATAAAATATACCTTGCATTTCATTTTTTTATCACAGCGATGAATGAGTGCCAAACATACTTCAGTTATCATAACTTTTCTTCAAAATTCTGTTTCAATCTTTTTCTAAAAATAACATTTTCCTGGCTCAAGGACACACAGGACGAACTCAGAGAATACTGTACAAGTCTTAATAGAGGAAGAATCCACATGCAGAGCCTGGGACCTGCAGGCAGGAAGTCACACGACAAAACACTTGAAAAATGCTAGAGCTGGTTTTATAACCATGTAGCCAAGGACAGGGGCAATAGGGCCGTATTGATGAATAGGACTCATAAGACTGTATTTAATTTCCAGGATATCAATAGTAGCACAGTGAATAAGTTTCGATGAAAAGAATCACAGAAATCATGTTATTTTTATCAGTTACTCTCAGCTAGGGCAATTTTACACACACACACACACGCACACACACGAGGCATTTGTGGAGGACAACTGACAATATAGGGAGACATTTTTTGTTTGTTTTCACTACTGGGGATGAGGATGGTAGTAGCATATAGTGGGTAGAGGCTGGGGACGCTTCTACACATCCCACAATGCACATGGCAGCTTCCACGACACAGAACTATCCAGCCCCAAAGGTCAATCCCGTCCAGATAGAGAAAACTCACTTTATCCTGAGGCCACAAAGAACTTCCTGTGCCTCTAAAAATTAACCTTAGGAGTTTCGCTAAACCCATAATAATCTGGATCCTATATTTTCTTGGTATCATTTGATATAATGTGTTAGAATTCCACAAACAGGCTGCCAGATCATCAAAACAAAATGATCATCTCGATGTGTGTTTAAGGACAAGACTAATTTGTGTGGAATGACTGGGCTAGCAGAGTATCGCGAAGTCACATGCTGGGGAGACTGTCTTCCTTTTGAACATTACTCGTTCCTGTGTTAAGTGCTAAATGATATAGTGGATCCTGGAACCATTTACCCTGGCCTCCGGCACAAAGATACCCAAGATGAAATGGGCAGATTGTTGGAACTGCTGCTATAAAAACCTAATTAAGGAGGTTCATTTCTAAGATACCTTTGGCCACGAGATAGTAATTAAGCTCTCTTCAGGGTCTCTTGTTCAGAAACTGCTCAGCTATGGATGTTTTGGTGTTTCGGGCGAACTTTCCTGGGTCTGATCATTGAATGAAATGGATCGATTGTGCTTCAGACAGAAAGACTTAGAAGTAAAGCTGCTCCAAGCTGTTCCACTCATTAATTTCCTGCAGTCATGGCAGCATCAATTACATATTGATTTATTGGAGAAATTTCAGGTTCCTGTAGTTTCAGTCCAGCCTCGAACACCCACGAGGGCCGTTTATGGCTTACTAGACAAAAAGTCCTTTTCCAGTTAATAAACTTCTTCTTATTTATCTCTTAATCCTGACACAAAGGGACACTCGTAGAGCCATCACTCAATATTCTGCAGGCTCACCTTAGCATTTCGAATGACAGACACCCACGGCAAACAACCTTGTCTCCTACAACCCAGGATGTTTCTGATTCTACGCATTGCTGGGTTCTGCCTTTGGCCAAGGAGGTAATTGGGTTGTCATTATTCATTCAAAGGTAATGTCCGACCTACACTCAGCGAGAGAAAACACAAAATTGGTGAAGCCAATCCCACCTGAATGGTGTTGTCACTCCTGATTTCAAGGTCTGAAAAGGTCACACCCCACACCATTCACCGTCTGAAGGGCTGTGCGTGTTGGTTGGGGTCTTTCGTGGAAAATGCAGCAAGCGTGTTTTAAAGTCCATCGTTGACTTCCTGACTTATGATGGAGGATTTGCGTACAAGCATTGATGAGATGTGAGCGTTAGAATTATCTGGCAGTGGTTATACAAACAACCACCTACATCCCCCAACCAACGGGAATTACACTAAGGGGCGGACGGCATTTGTGGGGGGCCATCGGAATGCCACATCCGCTTTCTCCCTCCAGTATCTCTTGCCCCCCTCAACTCCTCCTTTTCCCCCTTTCCTCCTACTTCCTCCCCAGCCATGCTGATATTCAGGACCAATCAGAAAGCATTTCTTTAGCAGTTAACCTTATTTTATGTCCCCAGTGTATCTGCATTGTGCATATGCGGCTCGCAAAGCACAGGATGAGGCCTCCAATCCTCTCTTCTCTTCCACTTCCTGTGGGTGTTTGTATAATGTTTAGGCATTAATTATGTAATGTGTGTCAAGTGTTTGAAGCTCCCAGGGAAAAGGCACTCTATTAACAACGTTATTATTAGTGGTTTCTCTGTTAAATTTCCATTACAAAACGCATCAGGAAATGAGTCGAGGCCATCTGTCACACAGCTTAAATGCTTACATTCCACAGAATTTCGTTGACTGCTGAATGGAGGTACTTTGTGAGTCATATGTAAAAATCATTTTCAAAAATGAGCTGAACAGCTGCTGTGTCCTATAGTCATCTTAGCTCCTTGCTAGTAGCTATTGTTTGTCAACAACCTGGAAACAAATGACAGTCCCTTTCCTTGGTTTTAACAACAATCCTGGGCACGTGCATTGTGGCGCGCTAGAAGCAGTTTTGTTGGTAATGACCCAAAGCAGTGAGCTGTCGTTGATTGTTTCTGACGGATGGCCAGGTTTCTAGCAAACTCATTTCTTGCCTAAGCCACCACTTGGCCTGGAGAAGGGACTGATGAATCTAGACGTCCTGGCCAACCCAATCGTCTACACTGAGTGTGATCCAACTCATGATCCTGGTTACCAGTCTATACGGTAGGTAGAGAATCTTGTTTTTGCTTTTGTTTTTCTTGTCTTTCATCCTAAGTAAAACTGTATATGTCCTGTACATATCAGCCATTTGTACTTTATTTCCTCTGAATTTCTTATTCAGACCCTTGCCTGAATTTGGAGTGTGGCGTGATAGTTTTCCTTTTTCATCTGTATGAGAACTGAATTTAGAAAGAAAGGCGTCTTAAACAGACATTGTCGGAAGCACTTCGTCAATTTCCTCTAAAGTTTCATTTGGCTTTTACAATGCTTATGAATTTTTGTGTGTGTACGTGTCATTGCAGACGTCACTATTTTGAGGGCATGAAAAATAAACGACCCAAAATAAACTCGCTTATGGGAAGCCGCACGTCAACAAACTTGCCCTCCCAGGAACAGAATCTTAAACCAGGCAATGGGAATGGCCTGCTCAGCACTAGTGACACGATCTGCCTGACAGACCCCAGCCCCTCCTAAAGGAAAGTGGCCCTGGAGTAACCACCTGCTCTTTTGTCTCCTATGACTTCCTCCTTCTGCTCCTTCGGCCCGTAAAACCCTTTCATTTCATACAGCCCCTCAGAGCTCCTTTCTGTCTGCTGCATTGAATGCTGCCCGATCTAAAACAATTTATGGTCAATTTTTGGTCTTAAAATTGTTAATATGCCTCGCTTTATTTTTTAACAGAAGACATCAGTTTGCGATTTACTTACATTTTCTTTTCAGCCTGTGTGTAACAAATGATTAAAGAGACCTTTCCCATGGGAAAGAAAGAAAGAAAAAGAAACAATTTCTGTATTTCATATTTTTCTAAAAATAGTTATATGTTTACGTTACATACAATTCATTTTGTTACAAACTGTGCAGAAGGAATCCAGCTGTATTATTTTTCCAAATAGCTTTTGGATGTCATTGCCACTATACACACACACACACACACACACACACACACACACACACACACACACACACACACACACACACATATGAGATATATATATATATATCACTAAAATATCACATTATCATCAACTGAATTTCTATGTCTCACTAGGCATTTTCCTGACTTTCAACTAACTGCATAATTAGTAGGTCAACACCAATATGGTCTTTATAATGTATTTTTATACCTCCTCAGAAGTTTCATTTTCTTCCTTGGTTGACTCGGAAGGAAGGCTATTCCAGTAATTGCAAACATTCAAATGTGTCTTGACATATAGGAGAGATTAAGTAGCCCCTGAGAACCCATTAATATTTTTATAAAGTGAAACAATTTAGGCCTCTGAAAAACTTTCTCATCATGGCAACTACACGGCTCTTAAAGGTGAATGGCCTAGAGTTGACCTGAGGCGTTACAAAACATCTTTGTGGGCGGGTCCTGAACAAATGAAATCGATAATTTTATATCAGCATCTTTGAACTTCGTCTTTAGATGTGAAGAGCTGAATTCCACCATAACCATGTTCCTAGACATAACAGTAGGTATTGAGCTTGTACTGTACCCCAGCAACAAAAAGAGATAGGTTGCAAACGGTGTCTCAGGTAGGATTTCCTCTGGCTGCCAGTTATAGGAAACTTTGGCGAGAAGAACCTACAAAGGGACGGAACTGATTCATCACTGGGAACAATTCAAGAGACTGCCCATGACCGAGGTTCCTTCTATGTGGTCTTTTATGTGGTTCCATGTGGTCTTTCTGTGTCTGCTGAGCCAACATATCTCATGACAAATGTCCAAGCAAAAAGAAAAGAAAAAGGAAAAAATGCCAACAATAAATGACACCTATGTTTTATTGGCTACTCGTGTCTCATGGACACTCCTGGCTGCAGAGAAGTCTGGCAAATCAAATGGCTTTCATAACTTCGTTAAAGAGGAGGAACACTGGACACAATGGTCGAATTGGCTAAATGACTGTCATACTATAAAAAATGTACCTTCAAGTCTGAGCATACTCTGAATTCACAGAAACAAACCCGTGCGTTAGAGATATCCTGAGAAGACACATTCAAAACCACAAAAAAGTTTGCAAGGCTTCAGTTCTTCAGTTCTCTTTAAGAAATCAGATTGTCCCAAAGAAAACAGGCTAACTCCACAATTCTCTTCCAAAATACAAGCTGTGAGAAGAAAATGAAGGTTTGGGCATCTAGGACTGTAACTTACAAATTGCACAACCAGCCAAGAAAAGTGTCCTGTCATGCAAGGATGTCGAAACTATATCAAATGCCTGCTGTTCTTCGAAACACTCATCAAGATCTCCAGGATGTCGATAAATAAACCAAATTAAGATACTCACGAAGAGAAGTTCTATGTATAATTAAAACGTCAATGACCGATGAAACAGTGAAATTTTTGATTAATGTCTAAATAGCTATCTTTGTGACTGAGCATAATCTAAGAGTCAAAACTAAATCTTAAAATAGAAGAAAAGTAATGTAACATATATACCTACGTTATAGTATGTAACTTACTAAACGGTAACTAATATAGTTACAATAATCTTGATCTAAAAAAAATCGATTCATTTAAACCAAAATCTATGCAGAGTGAACTTAGGTGGAGGTAAAAATGCGATAAATCAATTACTGAAGGACAGAAGGCAGGCGATGTCATTTTGGAACTAAATACCCAAATATATTTTCTTCGGTGTAATTTTCAAGTAACCAGGAAAAAAAGATAAGGAAAAGGTGAGCAATTAAGTAAAAACAAACAAACAAAAAGACAGAGAATCGGGCATCATCCACTAATGAAATTATACTAATGTTGGGACATACACACTGTTCAGACATGTGATTTTTGAATATTTTTCCCAGACCAAGCTGACTGACACACCCACAAATCCTCACTGATAACACAGGTCAATAAAACTGCTGGTTTCCAATCAGGGATTATGTGATATATTCATATAGTAGAATATTATTCAGCCTTAAAAAAAGAAAGAACTCATAACAAGCTGGATGAAGCTGAAGGGCATGGCGCAAAATGAAATAAGCCAGGCACAGAAGGACAAATACTGCATGACTGCGCTTAGCATACGAGCATTCTAAAAGAGTCACCTGCACAAAGTCAGACAACAGGACGACAGATTCCAGGCTCTGACGGGCGGGGGAAGGGGGGAGCGTTATCCCACGGAGTGCGATTTGGGGCGCTGCTGCAGGTAACCCAGGGGATCGTCAGGAGGGTAGGGCTCCGCGTCCTTACGACAATAGCCGAGAAACACAACAAAACCCAGAGAGGCACGGGAAACTTGGCGTCGATCCACGTGTCTATCACGTCGACGGCAGTGAGGCCATGACAGGCATAGCCACGTTTCCAAACGCGTCGAGTTACATGTGTTAAATATATGTCATTTTTTGCAGATCAATTCTATCTCAAGGAAGCTGTTTACAAATAAAAAAAAAAAAATAAGGTATAGAAACAATAAGTAAAGCCATTCAAAGACAAGCCTGCCCTGAGGGTTAAGGACCAGCTTAGGCGATGACAGGTACAGCCTCCTGACTAATGTGCCACAAGGGATTTTAAATTTTGTTCACAACTGAAATCAATTAGGGCTATTTGTTTTTATTGCTACCGCAGATTTTTTTTTTCCTTTCCATGTTCATGAAATCTCTTTTTCCATCCGTTTACTTTCAGTCTGTGTGTGTCTTTCGATCTGATGTGAGTCTCTTATAGGTATCACGTGTAAGTACCTTTTTTTCCTCATTCATTCAGCTACCCTATCTTTTGATTGGAGCATTTATTTCTCACTCCAAGTAATCGTTGATAGATATGTAGTTATTGCCGTTTTATTATTCATATTTTTCATACCTATTTTTTTCTTCTTATAGCCCTATAAAAATAGCAGTTGGGTTTAGGGTTTCAGC
>NW_011889292.1:41910-43210 GCF_000151845.1 Pteropus vampyrus | reverse complement strand
TCTCCAAGAGCCTCGCTGTCACCCACCCCAGTAGATTTAATGACCACAAGGGAAATTGTGGCTGACTACGGAAACATTATGAACTATATATATATATGTATAGTTTTTTTATAACAAGGACTATGTTTATATTATAAGATTCAGAGAACATTTAATTGGTCATACTATATATATATATGTATAGTGATTTTATAACAAGGACTATGTTTATATTATAAGATTCAGAGAACATTTAATTGGTCATACGATTTAAAGAAATGGAAACCTGAACCCAGAACGGGGCTTTCTATGACTTTTCTCTACTCTAGTTTTGCTGCTTCACTTCTGCCATATTCAATATTAAAACCTTCCCTTCTCCCCCCAGTCTGGAAGGAGGGGATCCGCTCCGTCCGCTGTTCTCAGACTCTGCATGTCACTAAAGTCATAACAGCAGGAAGAGTCCAGAGAGGGGAGGGGAGGGTGACCAGAGTCCCCAGCTGCCATCCCGTGCATTGGCCTTAACAGATCGGTGCAATTGCATCCGGAAAGACAGAAGCTGACGGGGGCTGTGACTTACATCTCTAAACTCCTAAAAGGTACAACTGGGATGAGCACAGGCTGGTTCACCAAATCCCAGATGACCACGACGACACACTCTCCCCAACGTCCAGAAAGAGAGAGCGTTAGGACAGACAGAGAAGGGAAGAGTTTGCCAGAAGGAGCAGGTAGCCATGGCCTGACGCTCAGAAACCATCACCTTGGAAAACAGGGCCGATGGCAAACATAAAATCTTCAAATGAGTCCTACAAAAATTCATACATGACAGTTCTATGAAGGGAGTGAAAACGATGCCTAAAAAAGAGGCTAAATGGGGTCCGAAATGAATGACTTACAATCAGAAACACTGCTGGATTTCAGGTCCTTGTAACGATGGCGTTGCACAGATACCCTCACCAGCTCTGCAGCTTTGCAAACTGCCCCTGCATTGCCTCTTATGGTTAGCTGCAAAATATCGCTGTTGTTAGATTTATTTTGTGTCAGCCAAAGTGCTGTTTTTATGGAATTGCCCGTGGAGAGAAGCCCATCATAGATTCTGAGCAACATGGACCAGCCCTGGTAAACTACTAAATTTAGATAAGATAGGATTGAGCCATATGCTGAGACTCTTAAATGAGCTCGCTTTTCAAATTTCCAGGCACGGAAAAGACCCACTAGTGTAAGATGCAGCATGGCCGCTTTGAAGGGATAAGGAGACTTTGTGCTATCAGAGCAGGAATATAAATCACAAGAGAGTCATGGATTAAACCCCTGGATGTTTGCG
>NW_011889292.1:36672-41860 GCF_000151845.1 Pteropus vampyrus | reverse complement strand
GCCTAAAAAAGAGGCTAAATGGGGTCCGAAATGAATGACTTACAATCAGAAACACTGCTGGATTTCAGGTCCTTGTAACGATGGCGTTGCACAGATACCCTCACCAGCTCTGCAGCTTTGCAAACTGCCCCTGCATTGCCTCTTATGGTTAGCTGCAAAATATCGCTGTTGTTAGATTTATTTTGTGTCAGCCAAAGTGCTGTTTTTATGGAATTGCCCGTGGAGAGAAGCCCATCATAGATTCTGAGCAACATGGACCAGCCCTGGTAAACTACTAAATTTAGATAAGATAGGATTGAGCCATATGCTGAGACTCTTAAATGAGCTCGCTTTTCAAATTTCCAGGCACGGAAAAGACCCACTAGTGTAAGATGCAGCATGGCCGCTTTGAAGGGATAAGGAGACTTTGTGCTATCAGAGCAGGAATATAAATCACAAGAGAGTCATGGATTAAACCCCTGGATGTTTGCGGATTAAACACAGGTACTTTTAAAAAATCAGGTTTCACAAAATTCTTGCTTTCTAGATGACTGTTTCTGGTTCTTCTGAGCCCCAAACTCGCAGATTTTTCTATGAAATGTTTCAATTAAAAAAGTGCACTTAGTTGTTGGACTCGATCCCGCTTTCAAATAGCAATGATTGTCTTCCACTGATTAAAAATTAATATGTATTATGCTTGGACGTTATGCAACACAGTTTCTCAGGAGAGGGGTGAACTTCTAGAAATCGATTCTTAACTATTCCTTCCCACACTCTGGCACAACTGGAAATTTAAAGCTGCGTCTTAAATTAAGTCCTAGAGTCGTGATCATGGCGGAATCAGTGTTTCATCGATAAACAGATGTTTATTAAATATTTACTGTCATGGTTTGGGTTCTCAAGGATGAACACTCATTGCAGAATTTTTTAAAGGAAGGAAAAGAGGAACAATACTGCCCAGCTGGAAATCTAATGCCTCAGAAGTTAGCTTCTGACACATTTCTGCATCTCTGTATGGCATTCCAAATTCGTGGAATAAATATCATCAGTGATATTTAAATATCAACGTGCTACAGAAGATAATTGCTACCTTCTCATACCAACGGGCACTTTTAAATACAAGTATGTCATTAAGTGCTCCTCATAATTCACTGTTAAAATTCTGGCAAAACCCTGCTGGCCTCCTTTGCACATTTTAATAATGGTGGTCAAGGGGCATTAACTCTCATGGCCAAACATGTTATAGTTTTTAATCTTTAAACTCTGGAGGTATAAACACACACATTTCCAGTAGAATATTTTATAATGATCGAAAGGGTAGCCCTTGAAAAGGACTGTCATTTGGTTAACCCGAAACCGAATCCTAACTCACTCAACTCTTCCTCCATGGCCCTGCCTCTCATTCAGTGTCACTTTGTGATGCCCTTCATGTCCCTTCCTGCTTCTCCTTCTACGTCACTTCCTGTCTCTTTCCTTCTGAGACACTTCCTGGCTCCACCCCTTCTCGGGTCACATCCTGCCCTTGCCCCCTCCTTCTATGTCACTTCACGTCCCCTTCTCCTTCTTTTATGTCACTTCTTGGCTCTTCCCCTGCTATGTCAATTCACGGCCCCTTCTTTCTATGTCCCTTCCTGGCCCCTCCCCTTGATGACCTATCCCGCTGACATCCAGACTCAGATCTCCCTTGATTAAGAAAGGCTCTGGAAATGAAGGACGCAGGACCAGGTGGAGGAAGCTGTTGATGCTAAACGCCTTCTTCAGAGTCCTCCGCTGATCCGATGGGGGTCTCCGGGCTGAGCGCGGGCCCTGAGGGTGACCCACCCTTGAAACAGTGGAGTGTCAGCCCTAATTCTCTTCCAGAACCAGTGATGAAGTGCGGGCTGCCTGTGAAGGGGGAGCACACCTTTGACGCGACAGCTCTTTTCACCTGAGGGCAATTCCACAAGAGGGAGTCAACTCAGAGGCTGGGGGCACAGGTGTCTTAGTCCTGATGGGGAGTCTGTGCAGGATGCTACAACTTCTGCCACCCGAACAGTCTCAAAGGAACTGTTTGTCACTGGAAGGGGTACAAAGAACATCAAAAGGTTGTCTGTACCCTCAGAAAGCATAAAACTTCAACAGAGAGATGAGACATACATGCACCTCTTAGTAGTGCTCGTTGGATCTCCCTGGCCTCGGAGACAAGTCATAAAACCTGGATTATAATTGCTTTAAAAATCTCTTACGATTGGATAGAAATCAGCAATGCATTGACCGCTGATGTTTTCAGAGGACGGATCCGTATACAATGGCTCAGGGACCGATTTTAGTAAATGAAGCCTTACTGAGATATGATTGTGTTGACAATGTAGGTAGGACCGCAAAAGACAGAACAGGTGTAGACACGACATAATTGCCAGAAGAAGGGGGAAGGACCTTGAGCAAGCAACACGCAAAGACTTTACAAATGAAGTTCATGGTCTGGTTCTATGAAAGAATGAGCCAACGGCCTCTTATTGCATAAGAACAATTATTAAGGACTGAGAAATTAATTAAGAATAAAGAGAATTGAAATAAATTTTATCTGATCGCTAAAAACTAGACTTTTTTAAGAAAAAGTTATGTAGACTCCAAATAGAGCGATCGAAAATACAGTAACCCCAGTTAGAGGACAATCATCATATGATGTCATGTTCCTTGCAGATCAGTCACTCGCCATGCATGTGCCTTGACTGCCTGGGGACAGATAAAATGCAAGCAACCAAAGAAGCGTCAGACTCCAAAAGTGCAGGATGGCAGTCAGGAGACAAGGTGGCCATGCCCAGTCCACAGGCTGTCACCAAGACAACATGCAGTTCAGAGGCCTCTTGAGGATGGAAGGATGACGGACGGCTGTGGAAATTTAAGCGGCGTCTAGGATCTCACCATCCCGACAGCTCATTATTCCTGTTACTCAGAGAAGAGGAACATAAACACAGCGGCCAGCATCCTTTCGTAAGCATGCCCAGAGGACCACGCTCAAGTTTATGGACAATGAGACTGTTTCAGAGGTGACACCAGACATATTAGAGATAAACCCAGGCTTAAGGCTGAGTTGCAAAAACAGCCATTTGAATTCCAGCTACGCATCCAGAGCCAATTGCCTAAACGCCACTTGAGCATTTTCATTTAGATCTTTTGAATTATCATTTCTGGCTTTATTGCATATTTCATCTGGTCCACTTCCAAATGGATCTTCTGGCACAGTTATGCGGCATGATGGAGTGATGCTCAGTTGAAAAATCGTTACCTTAATCATCTCTGCACCTTTGATTCAGTGTGAGGCATGGCTGATTTGGTTTTCTTGCTTCTTGTAAGAATTTTACTCACGGTAGAATCCATTTTATTTTACACTGAAAGCTGTGGATCACAAAACAGAAGTTTAGAGCACACAGGTCTTACGTTTTGCTTCCTATACTGGGTGTTAAATCAACATTGGCAATGTAACTTTTCCTGAGCTGCACCAACCACAGAAATGTAGCATTTGCTTGAGACGAGAGAATAAGAGACATGAATGCAGTGGGTGTCTTCGGCACCTACTTTGAGAACACTGGGCCGTCCACAGTTATCACACCCACCCATCAGGAGTTAGACTGTAACCCGTCAGCAGATGAGTCAGTGATGCAACCTCTTGTCATGACTCGACTTGGCCTGATGGCTGTATTTTCCGATTACTTAAAAACAATTTTTTTACAGGCAACAAAAGTAAAAATAGATAAATTTGACTACATCAACATTTAAAACTCTGTGCATCAAGGGACACAACCAGTAGATTGAAAAGGCAACCTATGGACGAGCAGAAAACATTTGCAAATCATATATCTGATAAGGGGTTAATATCCAGACTCTATAAACAACTCCTACAACTCAAAAATAAAAGAAATGCAATTAAAAATGAGCAAAGGAGTTGAATATATATTTTTGCAAAAATGATATACAAATTAACGTGCATGTGAAGATGCTCAACGTCACTAATCATTAGGGAAATATGCACCCCGATGTTCACTGCAGCCTTATTCTCGGTGGGGAAGACATGGAAACAACCCAAGTGCCCTTCGCCAGATGGCTGGATAAAGAAGATGTGATATACGCAATGGAGTATTACTCAGCCCTAAGAAAATATGAAATACTGCCATTTGCGACAACGTGGATGGATCTTGAGATACTCATGCTAAGGGAAATAAGTCAGAGAAAGTTGAGAACCATATGATTTCACTCTCATGCGGGATATAAAACTGAAAGCAACAAACGAACAGGACAAACAGAGACTCATGGACATGGACTGTGGATTCGTGGTCACCAGAGGGAACGGGAGAGAGAGGAGGTAGATAAGGGTAAAGGGGTCAAATACATGGTGATGGTAGGAAATTTAACTTTGGGTGGCGAACACACAATGCAGGATACAGATGATGTGTTATTGAATTGTACACTGGAAACCTATATAATTTTATTAATCATTGTCACCCCAATAAATTTAATTAAAAAATCACGATGAGATATCACCGGACACCCACTAGGGTGGCTATTATTAAGGAAAAGACAGGATATATCAAGTGTTGACAAGAAGGTGGAGAAATTGGAACCCTTGGTCGAAATGTCACATGGTGCAGCCACTGTGAAAAATACCTTGTGTATGCCACAAATAGTGAGAAGTAGCGTTCCCGCATGAGCCAGCGATTCCACGTCTGGGTACGCACCCGAAAGAATCGAAACCAAGGTCTTGAAGAGATATTTGTACACACACGTCCATAGCAGCAGTATCCGCAATACTCAAGAGGTAGAAGCAACCCAAGTGTCTTTGACAGATGAATGGATGAACAAAACGTGGTATCTGTACTCCAGCGGACAGCACCAGCCTTCAAACGGAAGGAAATCCTGCCAGATGCTAAAACATGGATGAACCCTGAGGACATTATGCTAAGTGAAATAAGTCACAAACAAGACCGTGTGATTCCACTTCTATGAAGTCTCTAGAGGGGTCGAATTCATTGAGACGGAAAGTAGAATGGTCGTCTCCAGGCTCTGGGAGGAGGGGGGAGTGACGAGTTGTGTTTTAATGGATATAGAATTCCAGTTTTGCAAAACGGAAAAGGTTCTAGAGATTACTTATGCAATCACATGGCTCGGTCAACACCGCTATGGAGCTGTAGATTTAAAAATGATCAGCGTGGCACATTTTATGTTCTATCTA
>NW_011889292.1:15170-32480 GCF_000151845.1 Pteropus vampyrus | reverse complement strand
ACATACATGTATCTTATTATTTTAGAGACTCCTAATTGACGTATTCCTTCACCTAAGCAGGAAAGTAAGGCTTTGGAAGCAGACCTCCCAAGGATGGTTGGATCCAGTGGAATCTTCCAGATTTCCTTCTTCCCGTCACAGCCATTGAATGTTGTCATGATGACTCCGCCGGGTCATCCGCGACACGCCGCTGCATGATGCATGCTGGAACGTGGCTACGCTGCGGTCACTCCTGCTTATACCCAAGCTCGGAGCAGAGCAAAAGCGCATCTGAGGACGCCCAGTCAGATCTCACTAATGCCTTCCCAAGTGGGACTCGGGAATAAACACAAGCGGTCACCAAAATGTGGTCAGAGCTCTAGAAAAAATAGATTTATAGTAGAACGTAGCCGACCATAAATGCAGAATGCCTCTGGGCGGCCTAATAAAACCCAAAGTAATTGTAAGTTGAGAGAAACGAATTTCTTTCATCTCCTCTTCCTTCCAAGATAGATTAACTACATCTTAAAACAATCCTGTTTTTTATTTTATCATTTTATTTTTAAAAGCGAAATTGGTTTTTGTTCCCTGGGTAATAATGAAAAACAATGCCTGTAAAAGAGGTGGCAGAAGTTACTTGAATGTTTAATAATTGAATCTCTTTAACTTAGGGTTTTTGTCTCTTCGAGTGAGTTTCTATCTAACAAAGTCGGATCATCTCTAAGCAGATCACAGAGACCATTTTCCCCGCCGCCTGCCTGCATTTTTCTCTATTTCTGGTGGTCGTCATGCCTGTCAAGCCCACGCCCCTCACCGGGCCTCCGGACGACCACGGTGGGCACTGCAGACCGTGAGCCGGACGCCAGGAAGAATCCAGGCGCGGCCGACATAGCTCCACGCATCTCATGGAGAAACATAACTCATCACTCAGAGCTTTTCCTTGCCAATCGTCATGGAGCAAGAAGATGGACTGTTTCGTCCTGGCGCCCTGCTGCTGAGAACTGTGGCGAGTTTTGAGAAGGAATATTTCCTAGCTTGTTTTGAACATTTCTGCATGGTGAGATTTGTGATTTCCAGGGCTGCCACGAAACACCACGGAATTTATTTCTGTCAGTATATAGGTAATGTTAGCTTTTATGGAAATAGGCAACTAGGTGCAAAGACAGTCATTTCCACGGCCGTCTGTAGGTTTAGAGAAAATTATCCTCTAAAGGGGGGTTCCAATCCCAGGGAATGCAGTAAACACACCTACGGACATGATGTATTGGAAAAAAACCTGAATAAACATGATTCTATTCTGCAACGTCGTGTTCGTGTACAAAGAGGCAGGATACAAAGTACGAAGCGCCATAATTTACGAGCATGTTTATGATTACCTGAGGAGTTCTTTCTCTCCCTCCTCCTCTGTCTCTCCCTTCCTTATTTCCTTTCTGCTTGCCTTCAGAGATCTGCATGGGACGATGGTCTGCATGCCAAGGACACAGCCGGCAGCCTTTTGACCTCTTTTCCTGACCATTTCTGTTCTCTTTTTAGCGATAACCAGCTCCGTAAGGTCCTCGTGTGGCTTTCCTCCATTTTTCACAGTGATATGACGGTGCATTCTTATTTTAATTGACATTTTCATTAGCATGAATCAGGCTCATTCCTATCCACAAACCCATCTGCTTCCTCTCACTCACTCCTGTTAGATCGGGGTGGCTTGTTCTTGACGTTGATTTTACGCGTAGTAAATTCTTTATATATTTTGGATACAAATCTTCAGTCACTTGCATATGTTGCAAATGTATATCCCCAGATTGTGATTTGTCACTTGATGCGTTTACGATGTTCTTTTAATGCCGATGGTTTTACTTCTGATGCCGTTACTTTTACTTCCTTTAGAGAAGAAACCTCTGCACTCCTCACGCCCCCCTCCCCCACCCCAGGCACTAAATTAGCCTTCCATGCAGAACAGGAGAAGGCGATGGGGCTCTGTCATTTAATATGCATATTTAGGGCTCCATCATTTAATATGCATATTTATCTCACCGTTCCTGTTTTGCCCCCACGTCTCACTTATAACCAACATGTGTTGTTTCATCGATTCAGAAGCCTGTCAGGACGCAACCTTGAACGCTTTGCCCTAATAACCCTCGACAGGCATCTAAGAAAAAGGTGTCCTCTCACTCTCCATGCCAGCTCCCCCTCCCCCTCCACGTTTTCTACGATCAGAATTTCGGGGATTTATTCAAATACCAACTCCACTCTGCGTATCCTTTTCATTCTGTTGCTGAGTAAAGGGAAAAGATTAAACTATATGTAACTCTTTCATCTCTTTTTAATGTGAAGACCACACACTTGCTCCCACCTCAAGACACCTCTTCTGAGCTGTGGTCCCCAGCCTTTGTGGCACCAGGGACCGGGGCTCCTATGAGCATCTAATGCCTGATGACCTGAGGTAGAGCTGAGGCGGTGATGCTGGCTCTGGGGAGCGGCTGCAGATCCAGATGAAGCTTTGCTCATTCGACCACTGCTCGCCTCCTGCTGGGCGGCCCGGTTCTGAACACGCCACAGACCAGTATCGGTCCACGGCCCGGGGATTGGGGACCCCTGTGCCAATGCATGGCCTCTTGTCTTTGCACCGACCAGGGCTGGGAGCTGTCCAAGGTTCCCAGAAGACCATGAGACTGACTCTTACATACTCGGATTGGCCAAGGAGTGAAAATCTGCATGAAATATATGATGACAACTAAACCACTGCCCGGTGATATGGAAGGTAAACATATGACATTATGTTTTCTGTTTCTACAAATGTATTTACATGTTGCTATGTTTTTAATAATTACATGATTTATGACTGTACAACACTGCTTTAATACATACAATTATTCACATAATCATTCCCCCTCTTGTTGGGTCAATTTAAAATTACCTTATTTTTTATTTCATTGATTCTAAAAGTGTGTATTTTAACAATCTACATCATGGCTACCTTAAGTTATTTTATAAAATCAGATTCCTTGATGCTCCCCAAGGCTGGCTGCGTAAGAATCTCTCATACTGAGGCATAAAAATCAACATTTTAACTACCACTCTAGTTTTATGTATGCTTCAAAATTTTTAAATCATGGCTTAATTGCATAGCTGATAGGTTCATTATGTTAGTCCAGCTCTGCAAGAGGGGAGTTCGTAGAAGAAATTGACGATCCGAGGCTGAGAAAGGGAGCAGAGAGACCATCAAAACGTATGAATTTAAGCGCACACATTCCCATCCCTGATTACTCCACAGAGCTCTGGTTCCAAATTTCTCACGGAATGTAAATTCTCGTAAATGTTCCACTCTCACCGAAAAGCTCAAAACAGTCGAACCAGAGAATGAATTTCCAATGAAGGCAGATCCGGAAACAGTCCACGCAGGCTTGTGAATTCTGAGAGCGAAATCTGAATCAGCTGCAGTAGAACCGAATGAGCAATAACCATGAGGTGACAAAATGTGTCCCAGGAGGGGAGCTAATAAGAGAAAGGGCGTGACGATTCGGTGGCAAGCGGGTGCCTCAGAAGCCAGAGACAAGAGGAGGACTGGTCTTGTGAAAGACAAGCCATGTTTGCAATCAGAGTGTTTACGCTGCTGTGGGGTCCTTTGATTTTACCCTGAGAAATAATATGGAGCCATTGCAAACTTCTGAACGGGCAAATATTAGCTGCTGTGTGATCCAGATTATTCTGGCAGAACGGAGCACACTGTCTTGAGCACTGTGTTATCTACACGTAAAAGGATGAAAGCTTGGACCGTGGCTTCGTCTGGAAGGAGGAGAAATAAGATGCAGAAGTGTTTGAAGAGACTGGTAGGTTGGCAGCCTCATCCAGAAAAAACTGTTACCGTGTGTACGCTAAGTGACTAATTTTCTAAATTGAGCTAGAGTGACACCAGTATAAAATAATTATGTACTGTTTCCAGACTCCTTGGCATCTCACTTGAGCCTGACATATCTGTGACTTACGTCACACTCACTCCTTAACCTCGCCAGAAACCCGGACACTTTACATGCTTAGTTGCCCGTTAGTGCATACTCTAGACCATCGTTCTTACGTCTGCCTCTTCTGGGGTTATTTCATTAATATTGGGCAATGCTGCTGGCCACAGAGAGGTGAGAATTAAAGCACCCAAAACTGAACCCGGTGAATCTGGTTACTTGATTACGACGTTGACGTAAGTACCGACAGGGAAAAGGTTAACGGCTATGGAATAAAGCTAGGCTTGAGATTATCTAGAGATTTCATGTATCCTTATTCCTCTTGTTCACGATTTAGCATAAACGAGTCGTGTTTGCACTAAAGACAAATTGTACTTCTTACCATGGGTATCACATTCATTTTATCCGTGATCTCGACAAAGGATGGTGGTTCCATAAGTTCCCGCCGAGTGTATTCAAGAGTAAACAGGCGTTCGCTGGGAGGGGGTTGGGGTATGGGTGAAAAAAAGGAACAGATAAGAAGTACAAATTGGTAGTCACAAAATTGTCAAGGGGAATATAAAGCATAGCATAAGAAATATAGTTGACAATATTGCAATAACAATGTATAGCGCCGTGTAGGGACTAGACTTATTGGAGTGATCATTTCGTAAGTTACAGAAATGTCTAATCACTATGTCATACACCTGAAATGAATATAATATTGTGAATGTCAATTGTAATTTATATATATTTTAAAAAACTAAACAGGCATTTAAAAAAATTATATAAACATTGATGCTTTATTTTAATTACATGGAGCCATGTTTTCTAGTAAAGATAAAGCAATATCAATTTCCATATTAAGCTAACTGAAACATATTTTTAATCTTACGGGGAAAAGCTGTAAGGCCAAAGGTATGGTTCTTCAGAATACCCCACCCTCTCCGCAAACCTTCAGATAACAGAGAAGACACATTGAAAGGCAAAGTCTTTCTCTGCCCCTCGTACGAGCCAGTTCTCTGTCACCGGGACAAGATGAGGAAGGAACCGCCAGCCCTTCCCATTCGGACATTCCAGCAGCAGGGGCCCTGGCAGCCCAGCAGAAGGCTCGGCTACGACTCTGATGCACCCAGCACTGCCAATGTCGGTGAAAGGGGATGAGTGATCCAGCAGCCAAGGCCAGAGAGCTGCAGAAGTCAATCAATCAGAGTGTCAGGCCGGAGCACACGGGCGGTCTGAGAGCTGGATCGAAGGCTTGGCAGAAGCAAAGCAGACAGGACCAGTTCCTGATTGCTCCGAAGACACTTCAGCGTGCATCTTGAAAACACTAAATTTCTGTCCTAGTTTCTCCTCTTGATCAGGATTCATCAATAGTGGCCCTCATTGAGACATGTGATCATTTTTCCAATTGGCTTGGACTATGACCACGAACCCTTTTGTTTCAGAGAGTGGTTCAGAATAAGAATAGTTATCGTGTCAAGGCACCTGGGTCCTTTCTCTGCTGTGCCCGGTCGTGATCAATAATGATGACAGTCAGACAGGGCTGAGTCTGTATCTGTCAGCTCTGATTGACACGGTACACGGCAGGTCTGAATTGTCTTTGTCAGTCACCGACTGAGCACAGGAGGATGTGGGGCAGATTGAACGTGGCTCTGGTGGAAGAAATATTTGCATTCAGTTGCCCCTTCCAAAGGGGGCTCTTGGCTCAAAGAGTTAAAAGTTGTAGACCCAACTTTGATGAGTTGCTAAGGGCTCTTCTCTTCCGACACACACGTCACTTAAGGGACCTGCAGTTTCTTTGTCAGTTTGTAAAAGACTAAAATATCTAATTGGTTTAAAAAAAAAAAGGAATCGATAATTGTAAACCATGGTGTCAAGAATTAGAAAAAAAGATTAATTGCAGGTGGTCCTCACTTAGGGCGAATTAACGACCCTAGCGAGCAAGGTTCTAGCAATTAATAAAACCACCAGCCATAAGATTTACATTAGCGTTCAAAGGTCACTCCATTACAACAAAGGCATTTTTCATTAGGAAAAAGAAACTGCAGAGAAATCCCATAAGTGCCCCTTATCCTGCATGATTGTATTAGCCTCTCCACCAGCAAAAACCTACGAAAGGAAGGACAAGGAGTCGTGGAGAGGAACTTCTCGCAAACCTTGAGCACTGTCTGCATTCTCGGCTCCTGAACTGGCCTTCAAGAAGCGTCCCGAGGGCTTGGGGAAGCCAACTCGTGGCTCCGCGTTCAGTCACACACAAATGACGGCTTATCCTCGTCAATGCAAACTGAAGGTATCCAGGAGGTGTTTTTCTTTCTTATAAAATCTCCATCTTTTCCTCCTAGTTTTCGATCATGGGATATCAATGAGCCGGGCAGCAGCCCCTCGACGGGAGTCTCCGTTTTGATTCCCGGTGGTGGATTCTGCGTGTTCTCAAAATTCACATCGACGAAATTATAACACGATCTCTTCTGTGTCTAGATTGTTCTGTGCAACATAACATGGTGATATCCATCCATATTCTTGCATGATGCCCGCAGTCAGGTTTTGCTGTTACATAATATTCCATTTTAAGAGTCCAGAACAATTCTATTGTCTTATTGATGGACTTTTGGGCTCTGTCCAGTTTGGGGAGATGACGAACTTCCTGTAAACATTCTTAGGTGTGTCTTTTGTTGACAGTATGTTTTTATTTTGCAAGGCTCCGTATCCAGGAGTGGAATGCAAAAACACTTGGCATTTTCTTTCTTTTTATCTTTATACATTCTGGTAGGCTAAATAGCATACTTTTGACACATATTTGATTAAATTAAGGTATGTTACAACATTTTTTTCTATATTTTTCTTTAAACATTATTTTTTAATTAAATTTATTGAGGTGACATTGGCTAATAACATTATATACATTTCAAGTGCACAATTCAATAATACGTCATCTGTGTATCGCATTGTGTGTTCACCACCCAAAGTCAAATCTCCTTCCGTCACCGTATATTTGAACCTCTTTACCCTTATCTACATCCCTCCTAGTTTTCAAATTGAAGAAATCTTATAAACTATGAATTAAATACTCTGTGTCTGATACTACAGATTAGAGAGATTTTCTTACGTGAGCTAACTACTTTGAAATGACAAAAAACAGACCATGCCTTGTTTATGCGGCTTTTATTGGATTCGGTATGACTCAGGCCTGGTTACATTTCTCCCTAATGCCCCGAACCACAGCAGTGTTTTGCATTTCTAAGCCTGCCTTGTTTATGTCTCATCTTATCCCCAGACCTTCAGGAACTTGGCCAATATTTCTATATTTGCGTGTTTAACTTTTTAACGTGTGTATACCTGAGCCAAGATTCTATAGTTGGTTCTTTTCTCTTTCTGCCTGACACACTCTAGCTGGATGACCTCACCCATTCTCTTGGGGTTAAAAAAAAAAAATCACCAGAGTACATAAAATTCCCAAAACACACCTCGAGTCTCATCAAGCGGGGCCAGATTGAGCCCGGGTGTTTCAAATCCCTTTGCAATGGTTACAGATCCTGAACCAAACACGAAAAGATTGAGCCAATGTAAATTTGACTCACATATCCAACTGTTAGTGAATCTAAAATGATGATAGCCTTTCCAGGTCATATAACCCCCCGAGTAGCACTTTAAAAAATAAAAAGATAGGAAGTCAGAGTTTCTATGAAAATCTCTAAAATACATATTTACCGATGATTTTACAAAGATAGGAGAAAGCTTAACATGCTATTCAAATATAATATTCATTCAGTTTTAAATTCATTCCACTCGTATTTATCGGACACCTACTACTGCACGCTGGGGTTTCAAAGCCTCAGGCTTCAATTAACGTTTACCTAGTGGAGGAATTAAATAAAGTAACCAAATAAATATTTAACAGCTTCAGTTCATTGTGTCTTCGAGTCACTTGGTGATATACTAGAAATCTGAGATCACGACACGTAACCCAAATCGCTCACTCATTTTGAGAATATAAATTAAACATTTTGAGAGATCACTAGAAAAATTCATCCCAATTCAGGAATTTTAAATGTCCCCATTTGGAGTGACGCATCCATCAACCAACAGGAACCACTTTCGGGATGAAAAATCGACCCTAACGGGCAGCTTAACATCACAAGATGCTGACTGGTTCATCGCAACACGCCTCTCACAGGAAGTGATTCATGAAGAGATCTCCCAGCACTATCTGCCTAAAGCACCTGAAGACATTTCCTCTGAGCTGTTTCATAAAGAAAATGCACAATGAGAAAGACAGTGAGCGGAGGCCCACCCATGAAAGTTTTTACAATTCTCCACCATAGAGAATTACCACCATCAGCCACTGGGGCTCATTTACAGACAAGGTTTTCTTCTTAGTTGGTGTGATTTGTGTTCGTTCAGCAGCTTCTGGGAAGGATCTCACTGTGTGTGTGTTTTTCTTACAGGAGCAGCGCACCTTATGGTGCATCTCCTTGAAACAGAGGGGTGGTCGTCATCCAGACACCAATCCACCCAGAACATCGTTTACACGAGACCCACACATGTACTCACAAAGGACAGAGTCTTCCTGTGGAAATCATTGCCGTGTAGAAGACTGGACTTAGCATTCCAAACCCACGCTGGGCTGGGTCAGCAACTGCCCTTAGCAAGCTCAAGGAAGCCAATTTTCTTCTCAGGAGACCTCACGTACATTTCTTGAGATTTCCATGATTAGACATTTTGTTGAACGTAGCCTGACTTGACTCTATCGCTAAGCTATTTTTCCCTACAATTATAGTATATGTGAGAAACAATGAAATGCGAAACGAGACTTCCACGTCTGGGAAACTGCATTTTCTTACCATCTTCACCGAAATTTAACAGTTATCTTCCCCAATAGATTGGAGACAGAGCACGCGGCCAATGAAGTTTGTGGCCGGCCATCGTTAACACGTATAAACTCTACGTCTCAAACAAATAAGAAATGAAATAATTGGAGGGAGTTCCTCTCCATACGTTACTTCTAAGCCTGTAACTGCTCATGGTGAAAACACAAAACATTTTGGAGCTAATGGTTTCTCTTCTGGGAGAATCCAGATAAGGAAGGAATCATTGCTATAACCCACTGCTCCGACTTAATTAACTAACACTCCGAATGCGCCCATTTTTCTATTTACAAAATGTAGATAACATCGACTTCTTGTAAAGGTCAAGAAAGAAACTATTGCCACGCTTCCTCTGACGGCTGACTTTTCCAAGGCAACACCCATCTGGTTTCCGGGTCTCTGAAGGGATGTTAAGACCAACTAGACCTGAGGTCACCAAACTACGGCCCAAGTCTGGATCCCCTGCTTGTTTTATTTTTGTAAATAAAGTTTTATACTGGAATAAAGCCATGACTATGCATCTTGTTCATGTTGCCTCTGGGTGCTTCAGGGCACCCTTGGAGCAGAGTGGCCTGACCCCCGAAACACTCAGTGCCTGGCCTTTTAGGAAGAAGTTTCCCGATAGCCAAACTAAGACCGAGCCCCTCCCTCAGCGACGAAGAGCTTGTGTTTCCAATCAATTCAGAGACCCAACCTAGACAGGGCAGAAAATCCATGAAATGAAATCCGAGACCATCCATACAATATTTCTCGTCATGAGATTTGTCTAAAACTGCAATATTTTTTATATAGTAATTGGCTTTCGTTGGTGTCCTTCAGAGGGGGGTAAAAATGAAAGACTGTTAGTTGTGTTTAAATGTGTATTTATAAACATACTTCCATTCACCCTTCCTTGTCATCATCATGTCAAATCAATTAGATAAATGCAGGTGTGGATGAAATGTTAGTCAAATTTGACTGAATGAAGTGCTTTCTGTGACTTCTGCCCCCTGGGACAGCATTTCTCTGCTAGTGGAGCTGTTTCTATGGAACAGGGCTTAGCACATGGCACCTCGTGGGCCAGATTCAGCTTGCTGCTTGATTTTGTGCAGCCTTCAGGCTAAGAATGACTCTCAACACTTTAAAATAGTTTCCCCGCCCCACCCACCAAATCAAAAGATTGTGTGAAAAATACATAAAATTCAAATTTTAGAGCCCATAAATATCGTTTTATTGAAGCACTGCTGTGTTCTTTGTGCGTGAATTGGGCATGGTGAGTTTTGCGCTAAAATGTCAGAGTTGAGTAGTTGACTATTGGCAGCAGAGAATGGCCCACAAAACCTAAAATGTTTACTATCTGGCCCTTGGCAGAAAAGAGTCTACTAAACCCTGATATAGAAGCTGTTGTGTCTCTCCTGGGGTCTGTCCAGCTGTGTCTTTCATGGCACTGAATGAGGCTCTGACTGCACAGAGGAAAATAAACACGAAGGGTTGTTAGCTCCCATTATGAAAGTATGTCTTCGGTTCTCAGCAGCTTCTCAAAGACCAAGTGCTTCTGACCTTGAGTCCTGTGTATTTCCAGTTCACACTCTCTCCTCAAGCTCCCAAAGGACTTATTTGTATTCTTCGCCCAGTGCGATTATTCAAGATCCTTATCTCGTAGTAACCTGTCACCGTGGATGTTGGGTATGAGCTTAGGTGTGTTGATTTAAGTGAAAGTAAGAGAGAACAGAATGAAGACAATCAAAGACAATAGACTTTTGCTCTATGCAGGCCTTCAACTGATTAGATGAGGCCCTCCATAGATGGAGGGCAATCTGCTTTGCTCAGTGTTATCAATTTAGAAGTTAACCTTATCCAAAATACCTTTACAGAAACAACAAGAATAATGTTTGAGCCAATATCTAGGCACCTCATGGTCCACTCAAGTTGATGTACAGGTTTAACCGTCACGGGAACAGTGACAAATAACGATTTATACTTTCAGTTCCGAGTGGCAACTAAAGTCTTATCGATTATTTCTAAACTGAGAAATTCAACAACTCTAATCAACAACGCTGCTAGGCTTGAATGGAGGCCTTGGCAGTTTCCTAGCTTAATACATATAAAGTCACTCCCGACGTTGAAACTGCTGGACTGTGTCAGAAATAAACGCCAAGACATCATTATTTCTGTTATTGGTTAAACTCACAAAACAAATAAGCCTATCACACTTTTTAACGTATAGTGTCTTCTGCGTAAGGTGAAGAAAAATTCCAATTTCCTTTTTATTTAGGTAATCAATCTGCAAAGAAAGCTATTGCAGGGTGCCAAACTCTTAAGCAAGAAATCTGCGGAATTATCCCTACGCATATGAATTTTGCCGGGCTTATAATTGTTTTCTTTGTTAATACTCCTGTACTTACATTGTGGCACTAATGTCTTATTATTTTTTTTCCATTGTCCTAACTCTCTTCATTATTTCTGAAACATTTTTTGTGCCGTGCTGCACAAAACTTCCCGAAATTTCCCAGCTGCACCCGACTCAGCAAATCGAAGTAGAACTCTAAATTCCACTGTTTTAAAAGTATCTGGCTCTAATTTGCTTTCCTGATGCTTGTGAACACCCAATTACACTTGCTCGGTCAAAAGGAGCATAGGTTTGGGGATGATGCCGTTGAGATTTGAATTCTAAAAGACTGCCTACGCGGTAAAGTCAGGAAAGTATTTTTGTTCCCAGGACAAGAGAAGAAAAGCTTGCTTTGAAAATAAAGGAAGAAAGGGAATGGAAGACAAAGGAGGTAATGGATCTTAGAGGGAGCTGAGAAGTTTGGTCACATATATGTGGATATACATCTCTTATGGATTCTGTTTCTCTAGAGAGCGCTGACTAATACAACCTCGCGAATAGGGGAGGGGACAATCGCAGACCTAAGTAACTTTGGAAATGGGTGCGGTCTACAAGACTAAAGGCAAAAGAACTGTACATAGCACTGTACTTGATAAGGACTTTTCCCGAGGGAATATGAGTTAACAATTCTGAAACTACCGTACTTTTGTACTAGAATCGAACAATTCAATAAATGGATGGTGAATGGGTGGGAACCACGTTTCCCACTGTTGAAATGGAAAGTCGCAGGCAAGCGAGAGACGTCTACAACGATCGATTCATGGGTAAGAGTTGGAGACATCGGTACGACCTCATGTTAACTTAATACAAAAATGGTTACATACAGAAATATTTCCAGATACGACACGCACATGGTCAGCATACACACACACACACACAGCATTTCTCTGCTCTGAGAGCTGAGAGCGTCTAGAAGCAACAATGTTCCAGGAGCAACGAGAACAAATCTTGGTTTCTAATAACATTTTCCAATAAAAGGAACCAAGGCTCCTTAGAGAAAGGGCCGATTCTAGGACTCGGAAAGGAAATATATAAAATGAGGCTGGACTATCTTGTACCACCAGTAAGTCAGAATGTGCTCACAACAAAAACAAGCAAACAAACAAAATGCTACAATGATGGAGGAGCCGACTGCAAGAGCTCCCAGCGAGCAAGAACGAAACTCATCAATCTGAGCCACAGCAGAAGGTGGTAGCACTGCATGGTAACGAACAGCGCACACACGGTGATGCACGGGGCGCTTCGCCTAGCCGGTCCTCCTCTCAAAAGCCTAGAACCTCAGCCTAACTGTCAGAAAAACACCTGACAAATGCCAACGGAGGGACATTTTACCGAAAACCCCACCAGTCGTCCTCAAAACTGCCAAGATCATTAAAAGCAAGGGAAATCTAAGACGAGTCAGAGGCCAAGGGAGACATGACAGCAAAATGCATGAATCCTGGAACGGGAAGGCCACGAGGTGAAAAATGAACGGGGAATCTGAATGAGAGTGGGTTGTAGTTAGCATCAGGGGACGGGCGGCGGCTCGCGAGCTGTGATGAGTGTCCAGAGGCAGGCGGTGGCCTGTGGTCCACGGCAGCTCCCTGTTACTGTCTCTGCAGATCCCCAATGCCTCCGAAATATACAGTTCTTCTATTTCAAAGGAAAAAGCAAACTAAAACGCGTCAGATGCCTACTCCGTGTGAGGGCTGGCGCCATCATCTCCATTTCGTGGTAGAGAAACTGAGTCGTAGAAAGTTCAATAACTTGCCCCAGGCCACCAGGCTATGAGGTGGCGGGTCTGGGCAGGCCGCCTAACTCAGCATCGCTCCCCAGCTGGTCTCTCCACGGCTCCTCCGTTTCAGAGATCCCAGCTCATGCGAGAGTAGCATCCTCATGGTCACTGGCTCACCAGGGATTCCATGTCTCCACGTACAAGAGCTGAATGAGAGGCATTAGCTCAGACAAGTCGTGTCGACCCTGCAAAG
The DNA here is from genome assembly GCF_000151845.1 of Pteropus vampyrus. Lineage (NCBI taxonomy): Eukaryota > Metazoa > Chordata > Mammalia > Chiroptera > Pteropodidae > Pteropus > Pteropus vampyrus. The sequence continues at coordinate 19,366 of NW_011889292.1, read as the reverse complement.
GGATTACCATTCTCCCATAGGCCGTAGGTGAAAAAACATGAACCTGACAGAAGAAGTGCCCTGCCCAGTGTCATGAAGCTGGTGAATGCTCGAGTCCTCGCCATCCTACCAAGTACTGAGATAATTATTACTGAGTATCTATTAGTTATTTCAATCATATGTACATTCAGAGTCAGAATATCAAACAAGTTCAAAGTACTATTCCTTTTCCCCAACAGATTACAATTGGCATGACCCAGGAAAACTTTAGAGAACCACTCAAAACATATAATTATGTGCTAAGTTATCACCTTTTTTAAGGCTGCCAACAATTTTTATACTTTGCTACTGCACGACCAAAAATAATCTGTGCATGTCAGAAGGTAGCTGAGCAGGAGGTAGGAAGATGTCTTAATAGCAGAAAACATTTATTGGTAAAGATGTATACACCCCTATATTCACAGCAGCGTTCTTCACGGTGTGCTTGGACAGATTGAATAAAGAAGAGTTGGTACAAAAATACAATGGAATGTTGCTCAAACCATAAAAAAGGAATGAAATATTGCTGTATGTGACCACATGGGTGGATCTTGAAAGCATCATCCTAAGTGAAATAAGTCAGATAGAAAAGAACAAGAACCATATGGTTTCGCTTATATGTGGGATATAAAACAGAAAGCAACAAACAGACAGACAGATAGACACGGACAACAGGATGGTGGTTACCAGAGGGGAAGAGGGTGGGGGAGCACGAAGAGGGGAGAGGGGGGTCCAATTTATGTGATGGAGGGAGACGAGCCTTCGGGTGGGCAGCACACAGGGCAATAAACAGATGACGTGTTATAGGATCGTACACCTGAAACTTACATAATGTTATTAACCAATGGCACCCTGATAAATTTAAGGAAAAAAATCAGAATGGGTCTTCTTCGCTCAATCGCTAACCAAAGAGAGATGGTCCTTAAAGTTGTAGCACAATGTTAATAAAATAATATATGTATGAGAAGGCCATCAGTATGTCGGTATTTGCTTAGCGGTTTCCTGCAAACTTATCTTCACAGAAGCATCGGGAATGCTTGGTCCCGGGAGACGGATGTGCCACCATGGATTTCCCTCTTTTCTAATTCATTGGCTGTTGTTAGCTCAAGGGCTCCGCCCACAGAGTCATGCATGTGAGACATGTGACAGTACGTGAATGGGGACCCAAAGCGAGGGTGTGTCATGGTTATGGCATGTCCTCACCGCACACTAGACCGCCCTTTTGGAAGAGCTCCTTAACGAACGGTGACTTATTTTAAGCCATCGCAAATACTTTTCATAAAATGCAGCTGGCTCTCAGAGACAAAGGTCTAAAGCCTCTAAGAATGACTTGATAGAATCTCACTTCTAGGGCAGAGAAGAATGAAAAGCACAAGCTATTACTTAATATCGAATTCTAACAACATCCAGGGGCTGATGTTATTCTGCCCTATCCTCAGCTCTCCCTACCTCCCCCCACCCCATCCCTCTGCAATAATACTGAAGTTCAGACAGTGTTCTGATGCTTCGTAAGAGGATGATATCAGAAAAACATGATAACTTTGTTCCATGTGCTCTATTTAATACGGTAGGAAAGGGCACTGATACCATCTTGCGTCGTTTGCAAAAAAGAGTAGAAAATATTTCAATAGTCTTAAAATAAATGGGAGATTCACACCACCAAGCCACCCCATGCTCTGCATAGAGCAAACGGCTAATTTTTGATGCATAGCTAAGGACCAAGGTGGGCAAATTCCATATGAGGCTAGGTAGCGAGATCCTCACCGATACGGACAGGTGTGTGCACATAGCCACACTGGCGGATGGAAACATGTTGCTTTCATGCACCTGACTCAGGATCTCTTTCCACGGATCATCTCCAGACATGCAGCCCTGCTGTGGGCATAAACGTGGGTGCAGCGCTCAGACTCCTGTAAACGGATGATTGTCAAACTCTCACGCTTCCTCCTCAAGCCGTCTAGAGTAGCAAGAGGAACATTGCGGATAACTCATTGACAACTGGACAGTTTATACCCACGGACTTTCATAAAGCCAGTACGGCGGGGACTGGCTCTAGGCAAAGCCATGGACAAATTGCTCTCACGTACGACGGGCTCTCAAGACATCTGTTAGATGAGCTTTTCTAGAACATTAAATATCATCGTCTAATTTAACAGTCTGTACTTTCCAGAATGTTATCCTCGCCTTAAAAAAAAAACAAACAAAACAAAACAAAAAAAACTTGGTCCACATTTATCCACCTCTTACTGTCCCATCTCTCCCTTGTGAACCATGATGAGTCAATGTCCACTTGCAAACAACCTCTTTTCCTGAGATAGAATTTACCGGAGCTTGAATTTACTTTGAAGAGCTGTGTCCTCCGATTATTTCCTCACTTGTCAAAGGCTTAAATCCTTCCCGACTCTACTTGCGTTGACCTTTAAAATTTGAAGACCATTTCCTTGTGCAGAAGAGGCAGAGTGAAATCAGGTTTTCAAATCATCCTGGGCTTTGTTTATATGTTAACATGCCACCTGCTCTCACGAATGGCCTTTGTTTTCTTGGTCTGCTTACTCGAAACCTGCCTCCAAAGTCCTTTTATGATTTCCTTAGCATTTTCCATAAGCCTGCGATTCAATGTTCTTGACATGCTCTTATTAAGATCTTATCATTGCACATTGATAAGATCTTAAAACAAAACAAAACAAAACAAAACAAAAAAAAACTTAGTCCACATTTATCCACCTCTTCAATGTTCTTGTAATTTTCGACGTCACCGGGGGACGTCTTGTGTTGCCACATGCTTCCCCCAACCCCCGAGAATGCCAGTCCTCCCGTCAGCATAAATCATACCATAAAACTCCTATTTTAATAAAGGAAACAAAACAAAACAAACAAACAAACAAAAAAAAAAACAACAAAGAAAAAGTTTGGAGCTATTGCTCTAAAGTACCCCTTTCCTTGAAAGCAAAGCTTGGCATTCATTCTTTTTCTTTTTGAAATTACTTCTAACCTTCCCTGCGGTAAACATCAAATACATAAAACGCAAAAGAAACGGGTAATAAAACACCCAGCATCCATCACCCCACTTCAACAATAATCAACGTTCTGCCATTCTGTGTCATCGGTACCTTCACCCGTTCTCCACTCTCATGCCATCAGTATTTTTACAATTCTTTCTTTCGAGATAAAGTACGCATGCGTTGAAACACACAAAAATTAACAGCACAAGTGTGACCAACAGTCTACAATCCAGAACACGAACGCCATATGGAACCTTCTGATCGCTTCCAAAGCTCCCCCGTCTCTTCCCAGCCGGTCCTGCAGCAACGGGCAACCACCGTTCAGGTTTTTCCCGCTGAGTTTCTCCTGCTCTTGCAGCTCATAGGAATGGAAGCGCACAGGATAAATCCGTCAGGTCAGGTTTGTCTCATTCGTCACTATGTCTGTGAGCTTCCTGCATGTCGTTACAGCTACCAGTAGCTTGCTCCTTCTCATTGCTGTGTGCTATTGCTTTGTATAAAACTCCCGGAATCAATACGCCTTGTACGGATACAATAAACAGCTTATCCATTCTCCTGTTGCACATTTGAATCGTTTCTAGTTTGGGGAAACTGTAAATAAAGGTATTGTTATTTTTTTGCACAACCACTTATAAATAAACACCTACGAGTAGAATACATGTTTACTTTTAGGCATGTTTAATTTTATAACAAGTTGCCTAACTTTACTCCAATATTGTTGGACACAAGAGATCTAGTTTCTCTCACAAAAGTTTTGTGATCATAAAAAAAAAATTTAGCCATTCTATTTGCTATCTGAATGGTGTCTCGTTGCGCTTTTAATTTGCATTTCTCAGTTACCCAATGGTATCCCAAATGTTTTCATATGCTTACCAGCGGTTTGTGTGCCATCTGAAAAAAATTTATCTTGAACTAATGTTAGACTTACTGAAAAAGTTGCAAAAATAAGTTTCCTCATTGCCTTCACCGCATGTGCCCTAATATTGACATCTTACATGACTATAGTCTAATTACCAACTCTAGGAAACTAACACGAATGGAATGTCAACTGAACTCAACCTTATTTGTTTAAAGGTATTTTAACAGGTAAAAAATGTATCTATTTCAAAACAAAAGTGATATGAAAAGGCAAACACGGACTACTCACCTGCTCACTTAGCCCTGTCCATTTCCGGT
>NW_011889292.1:10901-15120 GCF_000151845.1 Pteropus vampyrus | reverse complement strand
ATCGTTTCTAGTTTGGGGAAACTGTAAATAAAGGTATTGTTATTTTTTTGCACAACCACTTATAAATAAACACCTACGAGTAGAATACATGTTTACTTTTAGGCATGTTTAATTTTATAACAAGTTGCCTAACTTTACTCCAATATTGTTGGACACAAGAGATCTAGTTTCTCTCACAAAAGTTTTGTGATCATAAAAAAAAAATTTAGCCATTCTATTTGCTATCTGAATGGTGTCTCGTTGCGCTTTTAATTTGCATTTCTCAGTTACCCAATGGTATCCCAAATGTTTTCATATGCTTACCAGCGGTTTGTGTGCCATCTGAAAAAAATTTATCTTGAACTAATGTTAGACTTACTGAAAAAGTTGCAAAAATAAGTTTCCTCATTGCCTTCACCGCATGTGCCCTAATATTGACATCTTACATGACTATAGTCTAATTACCAACTCTAGGAAACTAACACGAATGGAATGTCAACTGAACTCAACCTTATTTGTTTAAAGGTATTTTAACAGGTAAAAAATGTATCTATTTCAAAACAAAAGTGATATGAAAAGGCAAACACGGACTACTCACCTGCTCACTTAGCCCTGTCCATTTCCGGTCACTCCTTCTAACAGTTCTATATTCAAATACAGAATATGTATTATCATTCTCCTTCCTTAAATAATAAATCACATCCTGTGTGAACTCTCCCGTTTTTCTTTTCTTTTCTTTTTTCTTTTTTTTTTTTTATGTAACAGCTCTGGAGATTTAACACAGCGCAGAGAGCTTTTTGCAACTGCACAGTATTTGGCTGTCAGGGTGTAGTCTGGTTTATGCAGCCACATGCGTGTCTAAAGATTCCTTGCCCCTCCTGTTTGTCAGAGGCATCCTCTGCAATGGGGTGGTCAGAATCGCATTCCGTTTCAGAATTCCCAAGCAGGGGGTCGAAGGCAAGTTTGCTCTGAAGTAGGAAACACATCTGGCTGACCTCGTTGGGCTCTGCTGACCATGAACTCGTAAAAGTTTTGTGGCAAAAACTTCAGGTCCCCCACGGCAGAAGGTAGAAACCCCAAGAACAGGCAGCAGGAGGCCGGCCCTGCTGCGCTGTAGGGCACACGGCACACCTCGTGGGTAACCCAGCTCGTCTGGTGGACGTCCCGACACAGATCCACCCCAATATCAGAAGGTTCTGGACACAGAAGACGGAACCGCCTACTTCTAAGAGTCGTTACCAATGTACCTGGCTTCCAGGATAGAGGAGGTCCCCTCAATCATCCCTTTCCCCACTCCCAAAGGCAGATGTCACCTAGTAACTCAGACACATGCAGAGTAGCAGGCCTCACTAGCCCTGACCCGCGTCCCAAACCAGCAGCGCAGTTGTGACATCCTGGGACTGACCTTCTCTTCCCAAGAGCGCCCTTCATCCCCAGGCCCAGCACAGGCTGTGGGCGCTTCATCCTCTTCCTGTCCCCCCTCGTTCTGCAAAGGCGTGACCCCCGGGACACTCATCATCCTCTCTTGCTCTCCATCCTCCCATCTATACATCAGGCTAAAATATTTCACGGAGCCGCTGGCTCAAAAGTCGGTATTCACGCGATCATCATACGTAACAGATGGCATTGTTGGGCTATCGAAATAAAATGACCAGGACAGCCCAAAAGTTTTCATCAGGGAAAGTTAACATAAGCCAAGTCTTCAAACTCCACCGAGAGCTGGAAAATTGGAATGGTTTTTAATTTAAGCTTGACGTAGTGAGTTTAAGCATGGGAGTTATATGCAATTCACGAGTCGGTGAGAACTAAGGCTTAACATACATTATTCCACAGAGCAGGCAGCAGAGAAGCTGCTTTCCTACTGTTTCCCCATTTATTTAATCATCGGACTGCGGGCTTCCTTATTTCCCCCACCGAGTATTTGAGTTAAAACAAAAGAAAACATTTTTCGGTCTCAATGGAGATAGATTAAAATTGCATCTTATTTTTTCCCAATGTGCAAAGGACTGGAACGATTTGATCATCATGTATTGGGGGAGACTCAAATGAAAATATCTTGCTAAGATAGCATCATGTCTCTGAAAAAAAATCACTTACCTGTGGATGAGTCATTATATATTGATGGAATACAAGTACTCTACATTCTCTGTTGTGACTTGTTTGGCTCCTTTATTTTAAAAACTCAGAGCTGTAGAAGGAAGAAGGATGAAGGAACGAAGAAGAGGAAGAAGAAGAAGAAGGAAGAAGAAGAAGAAGAAGGAAGAAGAAGAAAGAAAGAGAGAGAGATAGATTACCTACCATTGCATCTACTCTATTAAATATATGATGCGTTTGCATGTATTTGTGGTTTCTGAAAGATTCATTTTTTATTTACATACCTGCGATAAAGATCAAGAATAAAGTGATGAGTTCCTTACGTGGCCGTGTCAAGTGTCCTAACGGTACGCGGATTCATTCTACAAACATTTACCAAGTGCCTCCACCCCTGATCTGACCTGTCTAGCTGGTTTTAGTCATGGAAAATACACAGTAGAAAGGCGCGGAATAAGACGTAAAGAGTGGAAACTGTAAAAATCTCATTTATAAAAGTACGAATGAATAATACATTCCCTTGATTCTTTCTAAAAACATATTTTAGTTTTAAAAACCTGAACTGCTAGGTCCTGCCCTTGCTTTGGGGTTTTTCAGTGGGAGAACCAGGAGGAAGATCATAGAATGAGCAACGGTCACCTCGTTGGGATTTTCTGCTCTGTGCATCGTGTCGATGAAGTCAGCATTGTACCCTGCCAGACAGGGTGCGCCCAGACGCCTGGATGCCCAGATGCCCAGACGCGGCCATGGAGACTTGGTGAAGAACTGGTCACCAACGCGTGGGAAACGGACTTAGGAGCTGCATGAGGATGCACAGGGAGACGTTGGGCGTGACAGGAGTTTAGATACAGGGGAGGCCACTCCTGCCCAGGTGACAGAGCGAGGGGATAGGACAGGTACCAGAACCAAGAAGAGGCTGCCCCGCCTTCAGCTGGTGAGCTCCCAGAGCAGCCCCAACTCTCCTTTGATGACCTGCGCGTACTCCTGGGTTTCTCCAACAGTCCAACTGATGGGCAGCACAGGACGCAGGGGTCTGTCCCTGTGGTCCCACGTAGGGTCACCGTCCAGAGCCCAGAGCAGGGCAGAGCACGGTGCACAGGGGTCCGAAGGGGAGAAGGACCAGAGTCATAATCAAGCATCGCAGGAGTCAGGCAAGACTCCGTTACTTCCACTGGGTACTGTGCCGTTTTTAACTGAAATCGTCACCAAGCAGCAGAAGGGGCAGGAAGCTCACTACTAACACGAGCTAGACGTACCGGCTGGCTTCCATCTTCTCCTTCTGTATCAGACTCTCGACAGGCCTTGTCCTCTCTTCCCTCCATCCTCAGTGCTCATTAGGACAGTGCCTGCGTGTGACTGAAGGGGAGAGACGCGAGGCCCAGAGCTGTCAGGACAGGATGCAGAAGCATCCACGTGACAGAAGGAGATGCAAGGACAGTCACCGTTCAACAGCTGGCATCCTAATGGCGGCCCACGGGTGTGCTCTCGGGGAACCCCGCCTGGAGAGCGAAGTTACAGACGGTGCAGCCGCATTGAAAACGGGGGCCTTTCCCAGTTCGCAGACGGGAAGCAAAGTCAAGGGTTAAAACTAATCAGTTCTGTGTTTTTTCCTTCCCAAACTATTTCTCAAGTCCCCAGAACCTGCCAAGGCATGCCTGCTCTCACAGAAGCAAATAAACAGCTCAGGAAGATATCATAAGCAGCTCGTTACAGATAAGTGTGCCGGGGGCTGAGCTCTGAGAGTGTGCGGACAACGTGCTCACGTGTTCCAGTGACAAAATTTCTCTCAGACGCTCTTCCATGAGGTTGACATATCAGCATCCCATACTGTCCTGCAAAGAACGTCAGGTCCCACGTAAGGGAATCGCAAGAGTATTGGTCCTTCATTGCCCTTCGACCCCCGTGAAAAGTTCTTACTGGAATGTAGGTTGTAACTAAGGCACCCACGGGTGGTTACTGGGGAGATGGGACTTCCTCTGAACGGCCCCTGAGCTAGATGTGGGGACCTCACTGCCTGCTTCTGCTGGTTGGCATTATGGAAACAGGTCTCTTGTAATATAAAAATCTATCTCTTTATTGAATGTGCATTTTCAAGCTACGTATATTTGTGTGACAGCTGCCTGGTTTTGCACACTTTGATGTGCTCCAA
>NW_011889292.1:5344-9191 GCF_000151845.1 Pteropus vampyrus | reverse complement strand
GAAGGTAAACGGGGATGGCACTGTGCACAGGATTCCTAGACATGAAAGGCTGATTTTGTCCCCATCATGCTCAGTCTTACCGAGGAACTGTGAAAACGGGAGAGGTGACATGAGCATGGCCAGGGGACCTGAAATATTTCTCCTTGCACCCCTCGGTCGCTGGACAAGGCGTCCCCCTCAGGGACGCAGATGCCAGGAAATTCCTGCCCAACAGGCAGCCTGAGACTCGGTCAAATGGGATCTGAGAGAGCGTGTGAAGTTCACTGACAGCATTTGCAGAGAAACGAATTTTAACAAAGTCCTACAGAAGCCCTTTGGGGGAGGAAAAAAACGTACAATGTAAAGAAAAGAACCATCTACAGAAAAAGAACCATCTACAGAAAAATAACCATCTACATGGTTGTACAGAACCATGGCGATGTCACCAGTCTGCCATTGTACTGACCTCCTTAATCAGAAAGACGGGAAGAAGATCACAAAGGTGCTCAGCCCACGTGACCATTTGTTTTTCATATCCAGGACTCTAAAAAGCAAAGTTTCCACATCTGAGATAATCATCACTTAATGGAGCTCTAGAGCTGCTCCTTCCTCTACTCACTGTCCCTAGTGAACCAGACTCAGGAAGTCCAACCTAAAGGCGGGAGGATCGTCACACGAGGGACCCTGGTCCACTTAGCCTGGCAGCCAGGCAACGCCGAACGAGAGATCGGTCAAGTCCCTGGAAATGGAGATTCAGGCACATGCTCCGACAAGAGAGGACTATCTGGAGTGCTGAGTGGAAAGATCCCCGTTGGGCATGTTTATAAGATCATGCGTCATTTAATTGAATTGAGCATGACCACGCTTCAGTGACATGAAACATGACCCTACTTCGGATGTCCACTTCAACGCGGGCAACTCAAAATCACGCGAACGCATCAGGTGAAAGCTTAAGCATTGGCACCCCCTCTTCCTTTTAAGAGCTACGCAAGAACGGTAAGTGTACCCTCCCAAGAAAACAGGACATGCATGCTGCTCCCCACCGTGCTCACAGGACAGAGCCCATCTCCAGCCATATCCGGGAAAGGCCACTGTGAGATCACAAACGTTTCATTCACTGGTGTTTTGGTGTTTCTGAAACATTTAAAGGTTTACAAACAGGGAGCTAGCTGGTCATAAAAATTTTCTCAGAAAATAATCTAACAAAGGCGAACATTTAATGTTCTTGCCTGCTGTGGGCAGTGCCAGAAATAGATGGCATATTAGGCACCACTCGGGGACCTGGTTTGAGCGGGAAATGGGTGCGCAAGGATTCTTCTAAGACCTGATGCCAGTGTGAGTTCACAGCAAACATTTGAAAGGGAATCAAATTCGCGTATCCAACCAAAGATCCTTCAGAGGAAACGGGGAAGACGTTGATTCGGAACGGAGCGGTGGACGGGCAGGGGTCGATTCCGTTCCTCCATTCCTTTCTTCCTTCCTCCCTCCCTCCCTCCCTCCCATTCATGATGTCTCCTTTCCTCACAGTCTCGTTTTTTTCTCATTCTAATAAGATCACAATTAACGAATTTCTATAAGATACACGTGTTTTGCAGAACCTTTTGAAATGGAAAAAAGGCAACGATCACGAAAACGCAAAAATGAGTACACACCCCAACTTACAGCATGTGGAGAGGAGTTAGAACAGGTGCTACCAGACAATTTCGACAACAAAGCAAGACCCCCGTACGGGGCCCTGAAACGCCCCATGTCTTCATCTGGGTGAGGGTGCTACATAAGGTTTTCACAGCCAACTACTCACTGAAGTGTGCAAATAGAAAGTTGGCACTTTATTGTTTGTATTTTAAACTGCAGTAGGGAGAGAAATTTTTTAAGATAATAATATAAATGCCTTATTCCCACCAGCCTGAGAAAACTAATGTTTAGTTCTTCCCAACTGCATGGACGTGTTCTGCTGTACATGTGTGAGTGAGTGAGTGAGTGAGTGAGTGAGTGAGTGAGTGAGTGAAATTGCACGTGCATATTGTTTGCAAGCACTTTTTCTCTTTGATAATAAATATTTCGGCCTGCCATTTAACATTCTTTTGCATTATGCTTTTCAAAGGTACCCATATTCTACCATGTGATTTTGACGCATTCCTCTAGAGTAAGACATTTAGATTATTTTCTAGTTTTACCCATTAAAAATGACATTCTGATAAACATCCTTATGCTCCCTTAAATATTCAGTAGCATGCTATTTTCTTGTACTGTTAAAAATATTTTCTACATTCGCCATTTTAAATTACCTCCCTTCGCGAATGTTCTGATGCCCCAACAGAGTAAGGAGAGGCTAAGTGTAACACTGGACATAACTAACTTCCATCTGAATGTCAAAAAGAAAACCATGTTTCTCGTAGTCAAGGGAAAAGTTACTTTGAAGAAATAACTAAAGGAAAGAAAGAAGTCCATCGCCCCTCTGTTGTTTGCTTTTCCCAGTAGATTCTTTTTAATGGACTGTCCATTCTGAAACTCATTTAACCATCTGCGAGTCTTTTAAAAGACGTGAGAAGTTGGAATGACATTTTTTTTGTCATGAATGAACCTGAGCCTGTTTATGCCACAGGAGTTCACGAGAGCTTTTAATGAGTTTTCATTTTAATAAGTTCTATTATTATTTAAGAGTCACGATTAAACTTGTAATGAGTTTAAAAACATTTAACTCTTATTAATTATTAAACCCAGTATTCCCTACTGCAAACTTATTTTTAAATTTCTGTTATTATTAATGGATGAGGAAGGGCGGAATCTGATTGCGAGGAGGGTGTGAGGGCGAATGGGGCCTGACACGGGCTCTGAGCTTGGCTGCCTAGCCGAACAGTAAAGAGAATTAAGCAAAGCAAAGATGGGGCATGTTAGTCATAGAGGCAGGAGCTTAGGTCCCCTTTCCTGGGGTGTCCTGGACACAAGGGTGTCTGTGGGGGTGCAGGAAAGGCGTGGGTTCCGAGATGCGTTTGGGCCAAGGTGCATCTGAGTCCAGAGAAAGTGAGCGAGAGCAAACGCTACAGCCAAACCCCAGGAAGGACATGAGCTCCACCTCTGTAAGTAGCACCTGGGTGGGGGAAGGCGGGGCTGGAAACAACAGGTGGTCACGGCGACCTCTATCTCATCATAAACGCAGAACGCCACGCCGGATGTTGGCCAAGTTGGTGTCGACAGAGAAGTGAGAAGGAGTGGCTTCTCTTGGGGATAATATAAAAATTTAGGCAGTGACCTAGCAATATGAATTTCACCCTGTAGCTCTTGAGGACTTGTTCAGTGCCAGACTCTTTGATGGGCATAGGGAGAGGGGAGAGAGAGAGACGCCCCACGTGACGAAGGTGTGGCTCAGGATTTGAAGAGGGGTTGCCAGACTGGGGCGCTGCTGACATTTTGTGCCTGGCGATTCTCCGCGGTGGGGACGCGGCCCTGTGCACTGTGGGAAGTTTAGCAACAGCCCTGGCCCCGGAACGTGGGTATCCGCTCCCCCGAGGAGTGACGACCCGAAATGTCTCCAGATCTTGTCCTCCGTCAGCTGGACAGCACGATCATCCCAGCTGAGAACTACTGTGCCGTAGAAATCATTTCAAAGTGATGTTAATAGGTTCTGTGAGGGAGACATGGCAGCGTGTTCAGGACAGCACGCGGTAACTCTGTGGGAGGAGCAGGACACGCAGCAGCATGTGTGATTACCAAGCTGGGTTATGATTGGGGATTCCTCCGGGCAAATGAGAGGAAAGAGCTTGTGCAGACAGCAGGCACGTGGCAGACGTCACATGTCCCTTGGAGGGGTGGGTGCAGACTGTAGGGGGGAAGGTTTAAGGGGTGAGGCTCTGATCCTCTAGGAAAT
>NW_011889292.1:4018-5294 GCF_000151845.1 Pteropus vampyrus | reverse complement strand
CAGGCACGTGGCAGACGTCACATGTCCCTTGGAGGGGTGGGTGCAGACTGTAGGGGGGAAGGTTTAAGGGGTGAGGCTCTGATCCTCTAGGAAATGGGGAGCACTGGAGTCCTTAAAAAGAGGGGAACCACCGTCAAAGGTCAAGTGTGTGACTGTGAATGCTGCTTCTACTCCTTACACAGAGCTTTGTTTGAAGTTAGAACAGGCTCCCGGCAAAAAAAAAAAAAAAAAAAGAACAATTTGCAGGCTGTCGGAAGGTTCCAGAAAAGCAGCCAGTCCCACATGACCTATAGGAAAATGCGTTAACGTGCGGAAGTCGAAAAGGAAGTGTTCCTTCCGCCTTTACTGGATCCGGTGAAAGAGAACTTGTAAGTGACACTCTTTACGGAATCCTTTCTTCTCTCCCATGCTTATTTTCAGCACGGATATTTGCACCTTAGCTGTTAATTAGAAAATCTAAGAAAAAAAATATCGCGACTCAAATTCTCCCCTTGTAAAAATGTCTTATTGTGAATGCCTGGGAGGAAGGAGGGAAAAGCAACGTGAATCCATGTTCGTGGAACAAAGCAGCCTCAAAACAGACCGGGTCTCAACTCGCATCCCACTGAACCTAAAACAGGAACAAGAAACCCACCCTCCATATCCAACTGATACGATGTTTTGCCGGCTTTAAAGTGTCTGAGATAGAAGGTTCTTCCCTGGCCTTCGTGGATCCAGTACTCCAGAATGAGGTTGGCTTCCACCTCTGTATTTGGTAGGAAATTTTAGAAAACAACTTTAATGCATTGTCACAAGTGGGCGACTCCATTTTTCCGTCATTGGATAGGACCGAAGCTGAAAACTCTTGGAGAAAGATACGTGGAATTTGACCTGAGATTTCCTAAAAGCCCAGTAGACTGTGTCACAAAGGTGTTGTGGAAACGGGTGGTAAGTAATCACATGCTCACGCGATAGCCTAATTCTTGTTCTTCCCCTGTTAACAGGCTTAGGTGTTCTTCAGTGACCTACGACTAAACCATCCGGGCTGAACCGTATAAAGATAACGGGCAAAAACCAGCGCGAATCTCATTGATGGGATCAGCAGCCGCCTGCGATGACTTAAACCGCTGCTCTGTTTTCGTTCACAAGCGGATCCGTCACTTGCAAATCATCCCCGAATGTTGACGCTCTTTCGTGCAAAGGGCTTTGTTCTGACCAACTCGAACGCGTGCGCCCTTCAAATTCCAAACACTGGACGTTTTCATTTGCAGATCTTCAGGGACACGTGGAATCTACT
>NW_011889292.1:872-1323 GCF_000151845.1 Pteropus vampyrus | reverse complement strand
ACCTCTCCGACTGCTCCTACCTCCTTCAGTGTCCCCCACAGGCACCCCGCATTCACTATATTGCAACGCAAAACTCATTCGTTTTCCCCCAGTCAGAACCCAGCTCCTTTTCCTTCTTTCTCACCCAAAAAAGACATCATTCGCGGCCCCTGCAAGCATCCCGCCTCCCCCACGGCTCTCTGGATGGTTCTCCTCGGCACCTGCATCCTGTCAGTGGAAGTTATTCACCTGCCCGTCGTCTCTCTTCAAAACACAGCCATTAGCAGATACCGCTCTGCTCCCAGCCCTTCAGTGACTCTGCATGTCTTACTTCATAAGAGTCGAGCCTCTCAGAAAGGCACACGAGCACCTTCCATCTGCTTCCCCCATCTTTACTCTCTACTCTCCTATTTTGGGGGTCCGGCCTTCTTTGTCCAGTGCTTTGTCGATGAATCCCTTGCAGCTGTTATCG